>NC_081565.1:50491613-50492852 GCF_022355385.1 Mustela nigripes
TCAGGGTCCTGGGATCGAGTCCCGCATCGGGCTCTCTGCTCAGCAGGGAGCCTGCTTCCTTCTCTCTCTCTCTCTCTCTGCCTGCCTCTCAGTGTACTTGTAATTTCTCTCTGTCAAATAAATAAATAAAATCTTTAAAAAAAAAAAAAGAAATCTGCCCTTTCATATTTTTTTTCCTAGGAGTTGGGGGAGGGTAATCTTGGAGGACAAGTAGGCAAAAAAGGACTCTTAGATGCCTATCCATGTGGTTTATATCTTCACGTGGGTAGATGTGAGTCTCAGTTCGAGGACAGTGGGAAGGGTCTTGCTGTTTATGTGTCCAGTATCTTCCTTACACAACGGTTAACACAAACCTCCCTTTTCTACCATCTTTTTCCATTTGTCTCTCTGCCACTGAGTAAAGTCACCATAAGCATCAGCTTCCAGGAAAACCTCTATTCATTATTCAAGTGATACTTTATTCCTATAAAAGTCAAACAAAAAAGTAATCATATAAAAGTCTGAGTATAGTAAACTCCCTGTAAATTCATGGCCTGATTTCATGGGTCCCGCCCTGCTTTTTTTCTGGCTGTGAGCATGTGGGTCTAGGTTCATTCCTCTCTCGCCTTTCACTGTTGACTGCTTTCTCATTGCTCCTCACCTCCAAGCTAGATCCCAGAGCATGAATTAGGGTGCCAATATGTCTGCCACCTTGTAGTTGTACTGTAGATGAGGTTCCTGGAGTCTGGAGAATTTGGCAAGTTTATATTTGACTATGAGGGTAATAGAAAACTCCGTACTCATGACTAATGGTAAGAAGAGCTGCCGTTTATTAAGCATTGTGTGTCAGGCAGAATGAGAAGCTCTCTGTATGCATAAGGCATTTATTTCTCAAAACAACCTCACAGGACAGGCACTGTTCTCTCTACTTCCTGATGACACAACCAAAGCTCAGAGAAGTTAAGTAGAGTGATCAAGATCATATGAAATGAGTGATCGAGACCCTCAAATAAGTCTGTTTCTAGAACTGAGCTCTTAATGCAACCAGCACCATCTTGCCCCTGAATTCTATCTCATCCCAATCCAGTGTCATCCCTGTGTCCAAATCCCTCTTCCATGCCACTGTCAACAAACCACCCATCTTTTTTTTTTTTTTTAAGATTTTTTATTTATTTATTTGACAGAGAGATCACAAGTAGGCAGAGAGGCAGGCAGAGAGAGAGAGAGAGGAGGAAGCAGGCTCCCTGCTCAGCAGGGAGC
>NC_081565.1:50492952-50497945 GCF_022355385.1 Mustela nigripes
TTTTAAGATTTTTTATTTATTTATTTGACAGAGAGATCACAAGTAGGCAGAGAGGCAGGCAGAGAGAGAGAGAGAGGAGGAAGCAGGCTCCCTGCTGAGCAGAGAGCCCGATGCGGGACTCGATCCCAGGACCCTGAGATCATGACCTGAGCCGAAGGCAGCGGCTTAACCCACTGAGCCACCCAGGCGCCCAACAAACCACCCATCTTAAGCATGGCAAGGAACCCACCACCCCCGGGGCTCCCATTCCATCCTTGAGTGCCTTTCTGCAACTTGTACCCCGTATTTGTCCTGAACGTCTACACAAACATGTTATGACCTCAAGACTGCCTTTCAGATGAAAACAAACAAACAAAAATCAAACAAAGCATCGTGTCCCTTTGCCCCTTGAGAGCCCCTCTCAACTCAATGGTCCCAGTTCTTGAACAGTCTCTATGTGACAGGGTTTTGCATCTTCCTTCTACCTGGGTTTTTCTCTTTTGGGCATGCCCAAGGCCATTACAACCCTCTCTTAAAACGTGGTGGAAAACGTATAGCACAGAGAGAAATAATAACATTGCCTCCTCTTCCTAATTTCTTTTAATGCTGTTAAGCCTTGCTTAGTTTTTGGTGGTCACATTATTTGCTTAGTTACTTCAGGAAATTCATTTTCATCTGTACATGGTTCAAATAAAATAGATTTAGTAATTATAGTTGAGTACTTGGTTTAGGCTTCAAAAAATACTTGTTAAAGGACCTTATGTATTCACTTCATCTAATTTAAGACTAATCGATTGCCTCTCTGTCTACTTAAGCTCCTTGATAATTTTACTTCTTGATCTCATAATCCAAATTTGGCCAAAGGTTTTTTTCTGGTCCTTTGAAAAACTGTCCTTTCCCTTAGAGGCAGAAGAAACAAATAGACTCTTCTTGCTGTGAAGAGTCTGGCTGAGCCGTGTGGCTGAGCTGGAGGGAATGAATCCTCTGTGCTCATTCCTCTCCTGACCGATTGCCAAGCTGCATATCTGACCACAGAAAATGTTGAGGAACTCTGCCCACTCCAAGTTTAGCCTTGAGCTTGTTGAGCAGCAAGAATGTCTCTGTGTCCATGGCTAAAATTACCTAGTCAGGCTCTCTCTAACCCTGGCCTGCATTCTCCATCATCTGTTTATTTGTAGTGGGAAGAGATCATCTTCCAAAGTGGGTCAAAACAGATAGATTCAACCCTACCCCCTGTTGAGGCATAATAATTTTCTAAATCTGCCTGGGGATTCAAATTGGTTCTGGATGCTTTCCTGTCACTTGGGTGGAGGGCTTATCCCTAGTATTAATATTGTTGGAGATAGAAATTACTGCTGCCTGTAGAGTTTTTAACTGGCACTTAGAGTTGAGTTTTTAAGTTCTGTTAAGATTCGAAGAAGAAGAAAGAGAAGGAGGAGAAAGAGAAGAGTAAAAATGTTTGCAATTTCTGCAGTTCTTGAAGCACTCAAGCAGCAAGTTGCCCTATGATGCCCTTAAATCGTAGGAACATTTCCCCAGCCAGGCCTCTGTCCTGTAATTCTACCTGAAAGCAACTTAATCTCTGTTTGAGATTGTTGCCTTCTTCCTAAGGTCCTATGCACAAGGTGATTCAGTGTGATGAAATCTGAGCTGGGCCTGGCATGCCTGATTTTTAACACATGTCTAAAGCATGTATTTAGCTGTCACGGAGAGATCTGACAGTTTATGGGAGAGGTGCTATACAAAGGACCAGCAGTGGCCATTCCCAGCACACACCCACTCAAAACATGCTGTGATCTGAGCTTCCCATTTCCCCGGAGCCAAACACAATCTATGTAATAAAAAACAACCCCATTTACAAGGCACCAGAATAAGCCACACCATAGTTTTCTTTTGGGGACTCCCTACAAGGATACTGACGCATGTAGAAACAAGGAACCGTAAGCAAGTTTGCTCATCAAAAGTATGTTTTTCTTTCTTGGGTTAAAATACTGCAGAAGATGTTTGATTCTAGTCATTGCCAGAGATTCTGGAACCAACCACATTTCTTAGCACAAGGATTTCTCATTCTTTGGACTGCTTCTAGGTGTGGCTCCTAAGACACTTCCTCCTGTCACTGTTGGACACCTAATAGGCATCCTCTAAACAGAGGGCATTGCACTCTATTATCTTGTTCCATCTTCACAAACACCCTGTGAGATAGGCATTATTTTAGCCTCTCCTAGAGATGGCAAAAATGAAGCTAAGAGAAATTTTCCCGAAAGTCACACCACTAGTGTGTTGGAGAGCTGACAAGGTATCAAAGAGGTCAACAGAGCCAAAGGCCTCCACGCTCTAAAACCAGTGCTCTTAACCCCTCTGTCCCTAATGCCTCTATTGGACCTTCTCAGGCCTGCCTCCTCTACTGCCCCACCCACCGTTCCTCCATATTAGGTGTTAGAATTACCCTCAATCATCTACTGCTTCCTCCAGGGAAATGAATTGTCAAGCTTACCACTCCCCCCAGGTTCCAGCCAGCCTGCTGAGGACCCCAGCCCCAGCCTACCACAGGCTGACCACAGCCACTTGGAGAGGCCCCAAGTGAGCACTGCTCATTTGAGTCCATCAAACCCAAAAACATACAAAAGAAAACAAAATTGTTGTTTTAAGATGGTAGTCAGAAAGTGTACTATGCATACATTTGGGACATTTGTTACGCTGCAAAAGATAACCATGATGCTATTATTAGTGAGTTAATATGCTCTCTAATTCACTTAATACCTCATAGTACCTAGTGCTAACGCAGAAATATCTCCAATTTCCCATCCACAAAAATGAACCAAAAAGTTTCCCAACCCAGAGAGGATCACGGGCTGCTCCATTAAATTTTGTCATCATTAGGTTGAAGGGCAGTTAATGACTGGAGCCTAAAAAAAATTCCTTGTCAGGCGTTCACTCCCATGTTGTGACATAATGCAACAGAACAGGTCTGTCGGGGAGAGGGTGGGGGAGTGAGGATTGTCAATGCTCAGTTACTGTTGCTGTGGTTCATTACTGACATTTATACTTCTGACTGGTCCAACATGCTTTTGAAGTTGATTTTTCCAATGATTTTCTGGGACTGCTAGAGAGTACTTCACAGCATGAAGAATGGTAGGATGTACATTTTCTGACTACCAGATGGATCACTAGTAGGTAGAAATGTGAGTGGGGAATCTTATTTTATAAATCCTTCCTATGTTTGAGGGACTACCCATGAATAGCTCATCTGATCCTCTTTCAAACACCTAAGGGAGTTGCATTTCTCCCCATTTTATAGATGGGAAAACTGACTCAGAGAAAGTGTACTTTGAAGGTGACAAGAGCCAGGACTTGAACCTCAGTCTGATTCCAATGTCTGTTTCCTTTCCACTCATTAGAGTCAGATACACAGAGCCACCCAATGTGACTTCACTGTAGATGTCAAAGCAGTATAAGTGGGACAGCTGCCCCCCCAACCCTTTCTGAGGCAGGGATCATTCTGTGACTTCTTTCCAGGAGTGCGTGGTCATCATTGAACCAAACGTGTGCTGCCTGGCTATGCACATGGGTTACACTCCCTTCTCCCTGCTGTCCAGGCTCAGAAGGCCAAGTTCCTACCCCAGGGGTGTGGGTGGGGAACTCGGGTGTCTGATAGTGCTGGTGCTCCCCGGGTGACATCATTCAGGCTTACTGGCTCTTGGGTCACCATCCTGTTTCCAAAGGTTTGGTCATTCAGAACACAGTCCTAGATGACTTCCTCTTTCCTTCTCAAAGAAAATAGGGGCCTTTGCACATGCACGTCCTGGTGTGTGTGGTGCTACTAATAATCTGCCCTCTTACTCCACCACACATTTATTTTTTGTAGCAGAAAGTCCCACAGCTTATATGCATGGTCCTATACCTGTCATTATTTATTACTCTATGATTGGATCAGAATTTCTCACAGCGCCCCCTTTTCCTCCTATGGTGATATGTATTTCTTTCCCTACTTCAACATGACTCACTTGTAATTTTAAATAAGTCAATGTTGAATTAAACTCTTTCAATTCAGTTTAAATTCTTGGTAGTTTCCCTGGACCATGGTGGCTGTGCCTGTGTTATCCTTCATTCTTTACAGGATGGTTGCTCTGCCTTTCCATGCCCCCAGGCCTAGGCTGTGGTCCCTGTGTTTTTTGCATCCTCTGCTGAAGTGCCAGTGGCTGGTGTCGTGAGTGGATTTCCTACTCTGCCCCTGCCCAGCAATACCTTTCCCAGGAACCCTGAGACTCGCCTTTTCTTCCATCAGCTTCTCACGGTCTCTGCACCCTCAGCCACCCAATGTTCTAGCTAGTACAGTGCTCCCTTTTCCCATGGAAGATGTGGCCATCATTCATATTGCTCTCCAAATATCTATGAATTATTCTTTCTGGGTCCCCTGTGGGTGGCTGGAGCCAAGTGGTTCATTTGACCAACCAACAAAAATGAGATGAGTCAAGGTAAACTTTTAATTGTCTGGGCAAGAGCCTCCAGGATACTCTTTTCTCTGCCAGACCACCCAGATGTATCCGAGATGGCTATTTTCTCCATCGCCCTGGGCCCTGAGTGTCAAAGATGAGCTGAGGTCCCTGCCAACTGGTGACAAAATTGTGTAGTGTGCTCAAAAATATGCAAATTTGAAGGGTGCCTAGCTGGCTCAGTCAATAGAACATGTGACTCTTAATTTCAAGATCCTGACTTTGATCCCCATGTTGGGGGTAGAGTTTGCTGTAATAAAAAATTTAAAGAAATATAAATTTTTGTTAAGTCTCTTAAATTTTAGGATGGTTTGTTATAGAATTTTTTTAAAAGATTTTATTTATGTCTTTCTCTGCTTGACTTATTTCGCAGAGAAAGACATAAATAAAATCTTTTAAAAAAATTCTATAACAAACCATCCTATCATATGATCTCCCTGATATGAGGAAGTGGTGATGCAACATGGAGGCTTAAGTGGGTAGAAGAAGAATAAATGAAACAAGATGGGATTGGGAGGGAG
>NC_081565.1:50498345-50502348 GCF_022355385.1 Mustela nigripes
CCTGGGGGCTTAAGTGGGTAGGAGAAGAATAAATGAAACAAGATGGGATTGGGAGGGAGACAAACCATAAGTGACTCTTAATCTCACAAAACAAACTGAGGGTTGCTGGGGGAAGGGGATTTGGGAGAAGGGGGTGGTATTATGGATATTGGGGAGGGTATGTGTTTTGGTGAGTGCTGTGAAGTGTGTAAACCTGGTGATTCACAGACCTGTACCCCTGAGGATAAAAATATATGTTTATAAAAAAAAATCATAAAATAAATAAATAAATAAATAAATAAATAGAAGAAAAAAAGAAATGTACAAATATTAAAAAAAAAAAAATTTCTTCAGATACTGAAAAGCATTCCCTGAGGAGAAAAATTATCCCTGATTTAGAACCCTTGGTCTAAATGAAGTTGTAATTTTGTTGATTTTCTCTAAGAATCAACTTTTGTTTTCATTGATTTTATCTATTTTGCTGTTTTTCATTTCACTGATGTCTATTTTAATCTTTAACTTCCTACCTTCTATTGGCTTTGGGTTTAATTCGCCCTTTTTTCCCCTAGCTGCTGAAGGTGGAAACTTCAGTTATTAATTTGGAATACACAAGCTGATTTTTAGACAACTTGGAGTTTGGTAAACCTAGTCTTTTAGCTGGAAGAACTGTTCATACATTAACAAACAGAAAATGGTAAAAGAAGAGCTTTTCCACAGCTCTTAATTTTTCCTTCTCTAAGCAAAATGTTATATAAAAGAAACTTAGCTATGGTGGACTTCTAGCCAGTTTTCTTACCTAATATCATTGGCTTCCCTGAAGACACAAATTGTTAGCCTCTTTTTGCCTCCTATATACATCCTGACTTCTTTTCTTTCACTCACACTGATTAGCTAATCTGACCAAACAACTGCTGCTGATTCTGTAGGAGAATATGATCTTTTCTAAGTGTTATAAACAAGGAATAGTACACGTAAGTGATCAATAGACAGTATCTGCTAATGTAATCATTATCATAGCTGTGATTGTGTAGACTATAAGGAATTATCTTTTGGAAAAAATTATACTTTAAAACAAGGTCATTTTCAAGTCATGGAAGGACAGAAGAGCTATAATCAGGCACACTAGAAAGGAAAGCTTAGTTTAATGGCCACACTGATAGTCAACCTCCATTCCAAAAGCAGGGATGGGGTTACCACCAGGAGCTAAAGGAAGAGATGATTTTAAGTCTCCTCAGCATGCATTAGAGCCAAGCCCTGGAAACCAAACTCAGTCCCTGAGTGCCATGGTCAGGAGTAGAGGGGAGAACAGGAGACTAAGTAATGATAAGGAGCAGGACAAAATAAGAATATCTGGGACAATTGTCAAGAGGCCCAGGGTGGAGTGTACTATCAGCCAGGTTGCCGGCTGCCTTTCTGGGTTCTCCAGGAATACAGGACATGCCAACGGTCTGGTGGGCTTTTGGTTACAAGAAAGCTGCCATGAACTGGTAGAATTTTCTGCCTGTATGTTATGCACCTGGGGCAGGAGCTGTACCCTGTCTCCCTGTGAGGCACATGCAAAAGGAAGGCAACTCAGCTCCACACTTCTTTACATGATTCCAGTCCCTCTCCCTCTCCCTCTCCTTGTCCCTGTCCTTTTACCATGCCCAGCCCATCTCTCATTTACCCTCACTCTCTCCCTGTCCAGATCCAGTTTCTCTTCCACATGGTACATTATCCAGGCTATACCCAGAGCTCATTCCAGGGCTTTGGGAAATATCCTTTCTCTACTTCAAATAATACTTCTTACATAAGACATCAGTTCTGTTTCAGGACTTCCCAGGTGTGGTATGCTTCTGTTTACAGTACTAGAACATGTGGTAACATTACATAGCCCCACAACTGGGAAAATGTTAAAACAGGAAAACTTGGGCTGGAGCTGAGATCCTCTGGGTGCCCTTGTTCTGGGCTATGAGACATGTCTATGAGCTGGCAAATGAGGCATAAAAATAGGAGATTATTAGCAAAAAGAGCCCCACATCGGGCTCTCTGCTCAGCGGGGAGCCTGCTTCCCTTCCTCTCTCTCTGCCTGCCTCTCTGCCTACTTGTGATCTCTGTCTGTCAAATAAATAAATAAAATTGAAGCTTTACATGTGTTGGTTAATGTAAATTCAACAATTCTATAAAAGAATTCTCATCTTCCTTATTTTATAGAAGGGGAAATTGAGGCTAACTAACCCTAGAAAACGATGAGTATGTAGCGGAGTTGGGATTCCAACCCAGGACTGGATGACTCCAAAGTCTCCCCCTTATACCACACTGATTCAACACCACTCAATGGAGAACATAATGGTTACCTTGGTGATCTCTGTGGTCGGGTTTTTTTGTTTTTTTGTTTTTTTTTTTTTTGCTTAACGATAGTCTCTAGAGTAGAAAATTCAGGAAGGATGGCAGTCTGAATATGTCCTGACTCCCTTCATTCCGACCCAGCTACTTCTCCTGTGTAAAGGATTATGGATGCAGCCAACCACAGTGAAGGTGGTAATAACTCTGTGTGCAGGACTTTCTCTGCCTCAGCCAGGTAAGAACCTAGAAACAAAGCTGGAGACCTTAAGATTATATGAACCCAGGAGATGTATGCACCCCACCTCTCATTCCAATAACACTACCAGGAGAAGGGCAACTAGGTCCCATAAATAGGCTTGGGCTCCCAGCTCCTGGGATGATTAGGAGAAGATAAAATAGAAAACTTTCTTCTCTATAATACCCACTTTTCTCTCTGTGCTCTTAAGGTTGGAGACCCCAAGTGGGCTGAGAAACAAAAAGGCTTCCTCCTGATGCTGCCACCTCAGTAGAGGATGGTAAAGTTCTTCTACTGGCTCAAAGGAACAGAGACCACTAAACTTTCCATGGCTCATGAGCCAGCCCCACTTAAAAAGCATCAACAGCTGAGCCTGAGTCCAAGTGAGCAAGCTGTCAAATCAAATAACAATTTTACATGGGGGCATCTGAGAGTCAGCAGGGAGAACAAATAGGTCATTCTGAACTGGCCTTTAGTGAAATAGAGCTGCTGGATGAGGCTAACAATGACAGGAAAACCAGTTATTAAAGAGAATCAAGGACAACGCAACGATAGCTCTCAGCACTGAACAAACGTGATTTAGATGAATATAGTCAATACATAAATGGACAAAAGAATCATCACTGAGATGCAAATCATAAGCCAATGAATGGAAGAAATATTTTAAAAAACTGAGCTATAATACAAAAGGATGAAAGCCGTGAGGTAAAATATAAAAGACTTAGAGAGTATACCGAGGCAAACTGAGAAACAAGAGAGTTCCAGAAGGAGAAAAAGAAGAAGTGGAGTTGAGGCCGTCATTAAATGTAATTAAGTAAGCCATACAGGAAAATATTCTTGACCTGAAGATGAATCTGTGTCTGCATGGTAAAAAGAATCACATAATTATGTGTTTAAAGTACAAATCAAAGCAATACAGTCTGTGGTTTATAGCACATGAAAGTAAAATGTAAGATAATAATAGCATATACCAAAAAATGGAGATAAATGAAATATGCTGTTAAGGATCCTTAATTGTATATGAAGTGGTATATACTTTAATTCATGGTAGACAATGATTGTTAGGGATGACAATTTTGATCCCTAAAGCAACACTATAAAATAAAGCAAAGAGGTATATTTATAGCAGCAATGGCCATAGTCGCCAAACTATGGAAAGAACTAAGATGCCCTTCAATGGACGAATGGATAAGGAAGATGTGGTCCATATACACTATGGAGTATTATGCCTCCATCAGAAAAGATGAATACCCAACTTTTGTAGCAACATGGGCAGGACTGGAAGAGATTATGCTGAGTGAAATAAGTCAAGCAGAGAGAGTCAATTATCATATGGTTTCACTTATTTGTCAAGCATAACAAATAACATGGAGGACATGGGGAGATGGAGAGGAGAAGGAAGTTGAGGGAAATTGGAAGGGGAGGTGAACCATGAGAGACTATGGACTCTGAAAAACAATCAGG
>NC_081565.1:50502448-50522467 GCF_022355385.1 Mustela nigripes
GGGGGGGGCGGTGGGAGGTCGGGATACCAGGTGGTGGGTATTATAGAGGGCACGGATTGTATGGAGCACTGGGTGTGGTGAAAAAACAATGAATACTGTTTTTCTGGAAAAAAAAAGCCAATTAAACATATAAAATGGAACACTAGACAATATTCGACTAATCCCAAAGAAATCAGCAAAAGAAGAAAAGTAAACCAAAAACAGGACAAATAAAACAAATAGCAAGACAGTGAAGTTCAATCAAACCTTGTCAATAATTACATTAAGTATAAATAGAGTAAACACCTTAATTTTAAAAATGGAAGGTGATTGCCAGAGTTAAAAGAAGACAAGAACAACTATATGCTGTCTATAAAACATGTACTTTAAATATGAAGGCATAAATAAGTTAAAAGGATGAAAAAATATATATTATATAATTATTATTTCTGTATTTTCAAAAGCTAAAGATGGACTAAATGAGTGTTGGGGATTAAGGAGGCACTTGTGATGAGCACTGGGTGTTATATGTAAGTGATGAATCATTAAATTCTACACCTGGAGCCAATTTTATCATAGATGTTAACTAAAATTTAAATAAAAACTTGAAATAGGGGCACCTGGGTGGCTCAGCGGGTTAAAGCCTCTGCCTTCGGCTAAAGTCATGATCCCAGGGTCTTGGGATCGAGCCCCGCATCGGGCTCTCTGCTCAGCAGGGAGCCTTCTTCCTCCTCTCTCTCTCTCTCTCTCTCTCCCTGTCTCTCTGCCTCCTTATGATCTCTGTCTGAAAATAAATTTTAAAAAAACTTGAAATAAATTTTTTGATTAATAAAAAAATATGAGGCCACAGATAGGTTGAAAGAATGGCTAAAAATATACTATGCAATTATTATTTACGTATTTTTCAAAAGCTGGAGTGGCTCTGTGAATATCAGACAAATTAGACTTCAAAACATAATGCATTGCCAGTGATAAAGAGGAATATATAAAAGAGCCAATTCATTTGGAAACATTAAAATACTAAATTTGCTGGGCACCTGGGTGGCTCAGTGGGTTAAAGCCTCTGCCTTTGGCTCAGGTCGTGGTCCCAGGGTCCTGGGATCGAGCCCTGCATCAGACTTTCTGCTCAGCAGGGAGCCTGTTTCCTCCTTTCTCTCTGCCTGCCTCTCTGCCTACTTGTGATCTCTCTCTGTCAAATAAATAAAATCTTTAAAAAAATAAAATAAAATACTAAATTTACTTCATGAAATGAAAGAGCTTTAAAATGCATTAAGTAAAATTTGACAGAGTTATAGATGTTCATACTCCTAGAAGTAGAAGAGGTAGACCCCAAAAATCAGTAAAGATATAGAGTATAGGTTCTTAAAGTGTGATCTGGCTACTACTACAGGTCCCTGAGACCCTTTCAGGGAGTCTGTAAGCTCAAAACTGACCCCATAATAATACCAAGAGCTTCTGTGCCTTTTTCACTTTCATCCTATAATGGAATAAAGTATAAGAGAGTATCTTCAAAATCAGAAAAAATTTCTTAGATGGGATATAGAAAGCATTAACCTCATAAGAAAAAATTATAAATTCTACTTTACCAAAATTAAAGAAAAAACTTCTGCTTATCCGATGACACTAATAACAGAATGTAAAGGCAAGTCACAGATTAGAAGAAAAGATTTATAATAAATATATCCAATAAAGTACTTCTACTAGTTTACATAAAGAACTTTTACAAATTAATAACAAAGTTCAACCAAATTTTCAAATTTTCAGTATAAATATGTTGGAAAGCAAGTTGTCAAGCATATACCAATTTATGACATCATACATGAATCCCAAAAGCATTACAGTAAGCATTAAAAGAAAAGCCAAACACAAAAGAGTATATTCTGTTTAATTCCATTCATCTAGGAGTTCTATAAAAGGCAAAACTAAGCTAGGGTATTTTTTTTATTTATTTATTTATTTATTTATTTATTTATTTATTTAAGATTTTATTTATTTATTTGCCAGAGAGAGAGATCACAAGTAGGCAGAGAGGCAGGTGGGGGGCGGGTGGAGAAGCAGGCTCCCTGCTCCCCGCTCCCCGATGCGGGACTTCATCCCAGAATCCTAGATCATGACCTGAGCTGAAGGTAGAGGCTTAACACACTGAGCCACCCAGGCGCCCTAAGCTATGGAATTTTATAAATTATACTTTAATAACAAATTAAAAAGAAAACTATCTCATTATCTTCACCATCCCCCCCCACCCAAAACTCCAGGTAGTATAAATTCATTAAAGCAGGCACATATGAACTGGACTTGGTCAGTTCTTCCTTAATTTGGATTCTCTTCTCTGAGGCTCTTACATCTGTGGAAAATTTCACAGCTACTGTGTATCATAAGGACATAGTGAACCGACCACTGTCAATTCTTATTTAAAATACTGGCAAACTTTGATTTCTTTCTTTTAAGATGTTCTATTTTTTAATATTTTTTATATATTTTTTTCTTGTACTCCAAGGGGTCATGTTGCACAAACTCTAGATGTCTATCTGCCACTTAGGAGATCAGCAATTTAAGTCCTTTGCATTAGGATTTTCTGCCACTTGCAGCTGAAGAATCTGAACTAATAAAGCTTGATATTGAGGAAAAGGCCAGATAATAAAGGTGACTGTATTGTCATGTAAGGAAATAAGATTTTATCCTGTCAACAGTAAGTAGCTTCCAAAGTTTTCAAGAAAGGAAGACAAGTATCTAGTAGCATTGTGCTCAGACTAAAGGCAGAAAGATCAATCTGAAGTCTGGTAGAGGATTATTGCCTGAATTAAGACAATGACAGTGGAGTAGAGATAAGACGAAGGAGTTGAAAGCAAGCAGAATTCAAAGACATTCGGGTGAAAATACTGACAGATGTTGGTGGTGGGTCCGCTGTGGGAAGTAAAGACATGAGGGGCGTCATAAATGAACCTAGATTCCAGGTTCAAGCAACTGGGAGTGTAGTAGGACCCCTACCAAGGAGGAAGTCCAGAAGTGGAGGGGTAGTGACAAAATCAGCTCTGGGCATCCCAAACATAGGTGTCCAGGACATTTCCAGTGGGCAGCTGGTGCTCCACAGCGAAGCTGTGGCTGCAGAGTGGGCCTCTCCGGCATTGTCTCTAGACTGAGGCTTTTCCTTACCAGCCTCAGTCGTGTCAGCAATTCCTTAGCACACAGTGGTGCCTGAAAAGAGCCCCCATCTTTCCTCCCTAGCATCACTACTGGTTCCTGCCCTCCTCATTAGACTTGAGGAAAGCCACAACGGATGACATCGCCCTCTCCCTCCACTCATTTGTTGAGTCTTAGGTTCGGGGTTACCGACCACTTCAGTGAGAGGGTCCTATTGGAGCCTTCAAGAGTACGTGGCCAGAGACTAAATTCCTATTCTCTTCATCAAGAGCACAGATCTGCATTCATTTAACTTGACTGAGCTTTATAATGTTCCAGGCTTTGTGCAACAGACCAGATACACAGAAATGCAAGGTCATGGCTCCTGCCTTCAGTGAGCTCACAGCTAAAAGACAGCATACACAACTCTCATGATTAGATTGGCCTGGATGTGGCTGAAATTCCGTGGAGTTCTGGAGGATGGGAGAGTGGGAAAGGCTGCAGATATGAGGGATGGTGTCAAGAGGTAGGAGCCTTTGGCCTTACACTGAAGAATGTATAAAAAGTCAGCTGGATAGAGCAAGATGCAGCAGATTCTCTAAACAAAAGATCATGTGAAGACCTGAGGTGTGAGAGAGCCTGGCATAATTGGGAAGTGGGAAGTTTCAGACAGCTTAGTGTGGCCCCAGCCTAATGTGCAAAGACAAGAATGTTTGCCCTGGGTCTGGAGAGAGGGTAAGTGGTTTGTTTGCAGAGCAAGTGCTAAGCCTTGCACAGTGTTTACAGCTTCACAGACAAGAGGAACAGCCTTTCTTTCCTGCGTTCTCTCCCATAGAGAAAGCTCATGAACAGTCTGGGGAAAGTCTCAGTCATGGCCACAGTTTCCTCAGTGTCATTACAAAGTGCTCCAGAAAAGGACATCTCGCTGGCTAGGGAGGATACCTGCATCTAGAGCAAAACAGGTTACACAGCCAACGGGTGGCATTCCTGGGAACTAGCCCAGTGGAAAACCAGCACTGGGGCTTGGATACCAGCACCAGCTCAGGCCACAGACAGCCAAAGGCGCTACCTTATGAGCAGTACTGGGGCTCAGGGTAAGATGATAGGCATCATCCCCAGATCCCAAGCCTCGGCTCTACTGCAGTCCCTGCCTAAAACGGGGCTAATTGACTCTACTGGGCATGGCGAGATGGCCAGGGTTTTAGAGGAAATGGTGTCATGGCAAGAGTCACAGGACCACCAGGACTCAGAAAGGCAGAGACACTCAGGGCCCAGACAGCACTTAAAATGGTCACAAGATGGGAGGAAATACAGGACAAAGAGAGAGGATGTGTCACCAGCGATGGCCAAGGATAGCTCCCCTTGGACACATGCAAATGGCATAACCTTGGTGAAGCAGCTCCCACAAAAATATCCTGTGAGTTCCTGGATTAGCTTATTACTTAGGAGTTTTTTTTATGACCCAAGACTTTGATTTTTATGCCCTTGTGATGGTAGGTTTAGGAAGAAATTCTCTTAATAGTCTAGGAAGACTATCCATAAAATTTACCATATATTGTAGAATCTAAGAGGCCACATATCTCCAGAAACATTACTATTTTACCAACCAATAATAAGATAAAATATTGCTGATTAACTAAAGGTTACAACTGACTGTGATGCATTTAGTTGTCATTGGTCTTATTACCAAATATTCCCTATTCTCCCTGCTTCTTGGACCATGATGAATGAGACAACATTTCTGACTGCTTTGTGATTGGGTGAAGTTATGTGTCTAATTCTGGCTAATGAGTTGTGAGTGGAACTGACCCACTAATTACTTGTAAGTCTGAGACCTTCAAGGTACCTTCTAATTTGTGCAAAGTTACCATGCAGACTAGAGGCAGCAGTGAATACAATATGCAAAATGCATGGCTAGCTATGAGTATAGTGAACCCAAGCCCCCGCGCTGCGAGTCAGCTCTGACAAGCCTCCTTTGTGCTTCTGCTTCCACTGTATTAGCAAAGGCCACAGTTTCTGAGATTCATAAAAACTGCTATCACTCCAAAAAGACGTTTCAGGATACACAACTGACATCCACTAACACACACTTTTAAACAAAGACATATGCTTCCAAATGAAATGATAACAAAGCACAACTTTAAGACATAATAAAAATGCCAGACTTGGCCCGGGAAAACTTTCAAAACTGAGAAAATGAAACATATCTGTTATGTTAGTTACTTTTTCTGTCTACCGTCACTCACTGTATTTGGTCTTTTTTTGGAAGGTTGATATTTAGAGCATTTAGGAATTCATATGGCAAGCAAATGCTCTGACAAGGGCCTAAGTCAGCCCTGAGATATCCAGGATGAGAAAGAGAGAAAAGATTTGTGAGCTTAACTACCAGGAATTAAAGAGGCCCGAGAGGCAGAGGCCTTCCCTAAACCGTCTCAGAAAAAAAAAAAAAAAAAAAAATGGTTGGGAAACGTAGATCAGGTAAATAGGTTGCAGGTACACGAGCAATGTTTGGGAATGTTGAGCTCCACCCATGTGTACCGGTTTTGTTCCTTCTTGTCTGTGTTTCCATGTAAAGAAAAAGAATGAGGCTTTGTGCTTGTTGATGAATACAATTTCTAGATCCTTCCTGGTTTCAGTTACCTTTTTCCCATAAGCATTTTTAAGCAGCAATTCCTTAGTTTTGAGTTCAGAATACATGGTCGTGTGGGACTTCGCTCTAAAGAGAGCCCCTCTTGGGCCCTGGGCACCTCACATCCAACTTTGTAGACACCAGGAGAAGGCACGTTACTGTGAAAATGAACGCACACAGATGGACACTTCTTCTTGGAAGATAAACAGCACCAGAACTGGGATGGGGAAAGTGGACCCTGAGCCTTATTTAGAAGAAAAGCCCAGCAAGTTCCCAAAGTGACATGACAAAAGCAAAGTCTGTAAACGTGTCATTTGGGACTTCCCAGTAAAACAAACTTAATGCCCAAATATTAGATTCTGAATATGATTCTCCACTGAAAGGAATCAGGGTTCTTTGTAGAAATGGCTCATTTTAGGTGTGGAGTTGAAAAAGTACAAGATGAAGTTGAAACATCTTGCTGGGTCAGAAAGTGGAGGTGTGTGAAAAGAGTATGGGGACATGTCAAATGGTAAGGAGCCAGCTTGAAGAGACTCAATCTGGGACAATTTCAGCCTCAAAATAAATAAATGACAATACAGATTATAACCTACAGAATACAGTAAGAATCCATGGGCCCAGACTTATGTAAATACATAAATAAACAGTAAGAAAGAAGAGACGTCTCTTTGCTACAGTACAGTGACAACTAACAGATATGGAGGAAATTATGGAAACAAATGAGGAAGGAACAATGGAACTTGAAAATAAGCACCATTTGGCAATCGTTGTTTTATGCCTTTTGCTTTTTGAGATGATATACTGAGAAAAACACACCATTATTTCTGTGGTAATTCTTCCAGAAAGATATAACCTGAATCTAATCATGGAGAAACATCAGATAAACCAAAACTGAAAGACATTCCCCGTATTACCTGGCTGGTAATCTTGAAATATGTCTAAGAAGACCAAGAAACTTGAGGGAAACTATAGAGACAATGACAACCAAATGTAACAGGCAAAACTAGATTGGTCTTCAACCGGAAAACTGAATTTTTCTTTTGCCAGAAGCACTTTTGTGTGACAAGTGATGAAACATGAATGTCTGCTGATTAGATGATAGCTGTATGCTTGTTAATTTCCTGGTTTGATGATACTACTATGATTCTGCAAAAGAATACTGTGTTTTTAAGACATACACATTGAAGAATTTAGGCATAAAAAGGCATTCTATCCTCAATGTACTTTCAAATGATTCCAAAGAGAGGAAGATAAATCAAATCAGTAAAATGTTAACAGACTGGCAATCTGGATGAAGAATATATGGAAATTATTCACACTATTTTTGCAAATTTTCTGCATATCTGAAATTATTTCAAAATAAATGTTTTGTTTTTTTTTAAAGGATGGATAGATAGAATTGTTTATGGAGATTCTATTGGGAGAAAACGTGTGGAATCCCCTGTAGAATGGACTGCATGGAGGCTGGAGGCTGGGGAGATTTCTTTTAGTATGAAGAAATATTTCTTCTAGTCCTACCAGATTTCCTCTAGTATTTTCAGTATGGGCCCAGAGCCACATTTCCTATTTCCTAATGGTTTTTGGTCTTATTCCATAATGCATACTTCTTTCCACACGGGCACCCACAAATTCAATGCACTTCTTCAGAGGGCACCCCTGGAACCCTCTCCAAGAATCCCTGCCTCTAGCTGAAGACTCTAATTAGTTTGCATATTATGTATCTCCAACTAGAATCTTCTCCCCACCTCCAAGTCCCTAACCAAGGTCGTTTTACAAGGTTTTGATTAGGTCAATGCACAGGGTAGTTTGCGTTCTAATCAGACTCTACTTGCATTCATGTTGAGTCATAATCCTGTAGGAAAAGAATCCTAAAGGGGGAGAAACAACATACTATAGTGAGAAGAGCTCTGAATTTATAGTCTTACACTCTCTACTAATTAACTACATGAGCCTGGGTTAATCATCTCTATAGTTCTCACCATAAAACCAGGATTCCGAACTAAATCTTCATAGCAGTCTCTTCCAATTCTTACAAAGGTGTAGTTATTAAACAAAAGGGCCCTCTAACTTAGTTTGCATACCCATAAGAATGAAATTGTCCTCCCTGAATTAAAGAGATGAGATCTTACACTGGATTCTCAAGGTTGACCTTGGTTTGAGTTCATGGCATTGACATCACTTTACCCCGAGAGGGATTACAGCTAAGAGGCATCATTCCCACACCCAAGTTCTATTTTGTAACAGCCTTTGCCAGCTATGCTATGTTTAGCTTAAACTATTTCTGGATGTGCTACAGTTAATCACCTCTTCCAGTGAAAAACTAAAGGAGAAAAAGATATAAAAATATACATATATATATTCTTGTAATCACTTCTAAATACCTTTAATTTTTCTTCTGGTTCCCTGTCCCCTCTGCCCTTCATCTCCGAGGTTTCCCTATAATCTGGGCAAACAGCATGCACATGAGCTGTGCCCCTGCATCTGGTATGCTCAGGTGTCTATTTCCTCCAGGCCTGGATCAGATTCAGCAGCTCCTGGTTGTCAAGGAGTTGGGAGAGAGAGATGAGCTGTGCCCGATTTTGCCTGAAAGCACAACTCAGACACACACATTTTGAAATCATTCTCCAGGCTCTGCCTTCCCCCTTGAGCTGCTCATCAGAACTAACGTCTTTGCTACAGGCAGAAAGGACTTTTTATTCTAAATCCCAAGCTTCTAGACCATTGTCTCTTCTTGTGACTATTAAGTAGCACTCCATTTACGTGTTCAGATTTATCTCTGATCTGATTGTTCCTCTTTTTCAAAGAGAAAACAAAATCCAAGAGAAAAACTACGCTGAATTTCTCTTGTGGGGCCAGACAAGGGAATACAATGGGAATCTTATATCCTAAAGGAATGCAAGGAATCCCAAAGATGGGCACAGGCTGCCTGAGCTGACTGCTTTTTATAACAGAAGACAGAAGAGCCATGAGATTATGGACTGTGTCTACTTTTTGCAGGCAGGATAAATTCACCTTGACACCCAGGCAAATCTCTAAAGTCATGAAGTTTCTGTAAAAAAGAGTAAGTGAAAAATTTCTCTTACATGTCAATTTTGTAAAATCATAAAACATGAAAAATGTCACATGTGCAAAAAGTAAAAAGATTAGTTTAATAAACATCCATAACATTTTGCCATATTTTCTTTATATTTTCATCTGTACTTCCATATACATATATGTATTATAAATATATATGTGTGTGTGTATGTATATGCATATATGTATAGATTGTTGAAGTATTTTAAAGGAATTACAGACCTTAGGACATACAGACATCAGGACACTTCTAAACACTTAAGCCTTTATAGCCTCCCAATAAGGACATTTTGTGATTTAATGGAAATTAAATCACAATTATTGTTCTTAAAATTAACAATAACCGCAAAATATCATGTAACACCCTCTCTCCAACAAATTACCCCAGTGATATCAAATATATATTTTTTAGTTGACTTCTTCAAGGTAGAATTGAATCAGACCAAGCCAATCATGTGACTGTAAACATTTTGCATTTATCTGCTGCTTCATGGTACCATTTAACTTTTTTCTCTCTCTCCCCCGTTTTCCATACACTGGAAGCTAAATCAAAAGGCTTGAGTAGTTTTAGGTTCTAGATTTTTGATAAAAAGTCGTCATAGATGATGCTATATGACTGCAACGTATCAGGAGGCACAAAACATCTGGCTGTGTTTTCTGGAGCATTAAATTTCACCACCTATAAAGTAGCCAGTAAAGTCAATTTTTCTTTATGCTATGTACCTATTCCTAAAAACAACTATATGCAAAATTACATAATAAAGTCCATAAGGCCTATGAAGAAAATAGGGATGGGGTACAACATTCAAGAACTTTGTCAGTGAAATGTAACAAAAGAAACAGTGAAACGTAACAAAAAATACTAGGAATTATTAAAAACAGTAGCAGTTATACATTTGTGAAATGGTTAAGGAATACAAAAATAAGGGCACCTGGGTGGCTTAGTAGGTTAAGCGTCCAGCTCTTGGTTTCGGCTCAGGTCATGATCTCAGGGCCATGAGATCGAGCCCCGCGTCAGGCTCTGTGCTGAGTATGGAGTCTGCTTGGGATTCTCCCTTTCCCTCTGCCCCTCCCCCCGCTCATGTGCTCCCTTTCTCTCAATAAATAATTTTTAAAAAGAAAGACATAAATACTACAGCACATATGGCATTTTGTATTGAAAGAAGACCTGAAGCTTGCTTACAGAAATGGGCATCAGAAGGTCTGTAGCTTGTGGGTTGTTATGAAGTGAGGGAGGGATAGTTATCTGAAATTAGACTGAAAGCTCCAGCTGCAATTCCAACTCCAGATGTGGATGGTGTGGCTTACCATGCATGGGGTGAAATGAGGTAGCTGGTTTGAGATGTTTGAGATGTGCACATGTGTGCATCTTATGAATTCCTAGGTAGCTGAGTTCAGCTGGGTGCAGTTTCTGTGTTCACCTAGTATTTCCTGTGGGAAGAATCACACACAAATAACTGAGAGTGCATTACACTCAAAGTGTCCCCTAGTATATCAACTGCACCGGAAAAATTTCATATTTTGAAACAAGTGTTATATCAGAACTGACAGTGCTGGTACATTGTGTCTTCTCTTTTTTTCTTCATTGCTCTAGCTGGAGGTTTATCAGTTTTGCTGGTCTTGCCAGGGAAAGAGATGTTGATTTCAATGAATTTTTCTATTTTTCCATTTTCTAGTCCATTTGTTGTGCCTTTATTGTTATTAATTCCTTTTAATATTTACTTAGATTCAATTTGTGCTCTTCTAGCTTTCTTTCTTTTTTTTTTTAATTTTATTTATTTAATTGACAGAAAGAGAGAGATCACAAGTAGGCAGAGAGGCAGGCAGGAAGCAGGCTCCCTGCTGAGCAGAGAGCCTGATGTGGGGCTTGATTCCAGGACTCTGAGATCATGACCCGAGCTGAAGGCAGAGGCTTTAACCCACTGAGCCACCCAGGGGCCCCTCTCTTCTAGCTTTCTAAGGTGGAGGTTAGGTCACCAATTGTAGATCATTTTTATTTCCTAACAGAACTTTTTAGAGTTATATATCTCTACGTACTACTTTAGATACACCTCACAAAGTTTGATAAGTGTGTTTTCATTATCATTGCATTAAAAATATTTTCTAAGATTTCCACATCTGCAAAGACGGAATACGCATACTTTTCCCTACTCTTCTATCAAGTACAGCTAAAGATCTCAGAAACTACATATAAAAGAAACATAAGAAGACTCTGAAAAGTACAGAACAAAAGGCAGGCTAGGAATCTCAAAATCAAGGACAGGTGCCAGGGAGTTGTAAGTGGAAGCAGAGTGGGGTGTCCGCAGCTCCCACATCGAGAGGCATTAATGGGGAGTCACCCCCCACCAAATGTCACTGGAAGTCAATGAGGGAACCTGGACTTCAGTCCCCACCTGTCTGCAACAAACCATGCCTCCCTCCTCTAAACATAAAGAAATGATAAAAGAAGGAAACTTGGGATATCAAGAAGAAAGAAAGAACACTGGAAAGAGCAAAGATATAAAGAAAGAAAACTTCACTTTCCCTCTTCAGTTTTCTAAATTATGCTTGACACCTGAAGCGAAAACTTAAATGCTCTCTGATTTGGTTCTCAGTATACATGGAGGAAAAAAATTTTTTTAAGATTTTATTTATTTATCAGAGAGAGAGAGGGGGAGAGAGAGAGCACAGGCAGACAGAATGGCAGGCAGAGGCAGAGGGAGAAGCAGGCTCCCTGCTGAGCAAGGAGACCGACGTGGGACTTAATCCCAGGACGCTGGGATCATGACCTGAGCCGAAGGCAGCTGCTTAACCAACTGAGCCACCCAGGTGTCCCTACATGGAGAAAATTTTTAAACTTAATATTTACTTAAGACAATTATAAATAGAAGAGAGCAAAGGAATGTGAGATAGGATAAGGTTCTTATACACCATTCACCATCCTAGCTGGTAGTGTTGACACCAGTAGACTATGGGTCATATAGATTCAGAGATATATAGATAATAAAATGCCTGAAATAGGCAATAAAAAAACTATATCAAGTGATACACTCAAAACATCGCAGAAATATGTAAAAATGATAAATAAAAATGAATTTCTAAAAATTACTAAAGTAACCCACAGGAAGGCAAGAAAAAAAAAAGAAACTAAAAACAGAAAAGACAAATGAAAAATAAAAAACACATGGTAGACTTAAGCCCTAAAATTTGCTAATAATTTGTCTAAAAAGTATCAATTAAAAGACAGAGATTGGCAGAGTGGCTTAAAAAAAGTTGGGGAGGGGTGCTTGGGTGACTCAGTGGGTTAAGCCTTTGCCTTCGGCTCAGGTAATGATCCCAGAGTCCTGGGATGGAGCCCCACATCGGGCTCTCTGCTCAGCCAGGAGCCTGCTTCCTCCTCTCTCTGCCTGCCTCTCTGCCTACTTGTGATCTCTCTCTCTCTGTCAAATAACTAAATAAAATATTTTTTAAAAATTGGGGGAAATTTTAAAAGTCATTTATATGCCATTAGGATAAGCAAAACCAAAGCACTTGGCATCATTGTTCCTCTAACAACTAACCCTTTTCATCGTCTGTTGCTCTAAATCACCACAGGGTATTCTTCTAATTAATTCAAATATCATAGCTCCTGTGAGCTCAATGCTGCCATTTTGCAGTGTTCAAATTAAGCAATGGGATGCGGCCTCTTTATGACAGCTCTATAGGACATAGATGAGGAAATTAGTAAAATGTGCTTATGAAAGTACAATTTTTTTAGGAAATTGTCTTACATATTATTCATGCATTATGTTATTTCTATTTATCTCTAACTGCAGTAACAAAATATGCTGTGTAATATTTCAGTCTTTTGAAATGTAATGCACCAGCATATGGTCTATTTTGATAGAAGTCCCTTACTTATGTGTGTTGTATATGTTACAGAGATTATGGGCCATATTCTGGCAATCCTGGGTCAAGTCTTTATCTATCCTGAATTTGAGTAACTATTCTGTCAATTACTGAGAAGGGGTGTTAAAATCACTAGTGATGATTGTTGATTTTTCTATTTATCCCTTTATTGCATCAGTTATTTCTTGTATTTTGAAATTACTGAAAATGTACACATTCATGATTCCTTCGCTTTTTTCTTTTTTTGTTTTTTTAAGATTTTATTTATTTATTTGACAGACAGAGATCACAAGTAGGCAGAGAGGCAGGCACAGAGAGACAGGGAAGCAGGCTCCCTGCTAAGCAGAGAGCCCAATGTGGGGCTCCACACCAGGACTCTGGATTCATGACCTGAGCCGAAGGCAGAGGCCTTAACCCACTGAGCCACCCAGATGCCCCATTCCTTCGTTTTCTTGATGAATTACTCTTTTTTAAAAAAATATTTTATTTATTTATTTATTTATTTGAGAAAGACAGAGAGAGAGTATGAGCAGGGTGGTAGGGGGGAGGAATGCAGAGGGATATAGCGAGGAAGACTCCCTGCTGAGCAGGGGGCCCTGACACTGGGTTTGACCCTACGACCCAGGCAGCCCAGGCGGGGATCATGATCTGAGCCAAAGGCTTAACTGACTGAGCTACCCAGGAGCCCCTGAATTAACTTTTTTTTATCATTAATGACTCATTATCTCTGATAATCTCTTTGCTTGATGTCCTAGATTTGATATTAAAAAGCGATACTACCATTTTAATACATCTGTTTTTATAGAATGTCTTTTTCCTATGCTTTTACCCTTATCTGTTAGTGTCTTTATGTTACATTGTCTTTTGAAATTAGCCTATATTAGACACTTGATTCTTTATCTATTCTGACAATCTCTGACTTAATTAAGGTGGTTGGTACATGTACACTTAATGTAATCATTGCTATGTATGGCTTTAAATTTGTCATCTTGTGGTTACCTAAAAAGATGTTTTTGTTTCACTATTTTTCAATTCCTACCTACTTTTGAATTATTTATAAATAATCTCTTTATATTCTTCTATTAACTTTTTAGCTATACCTTTTTAATGTGACTTTGTCAGTGTTTACTCTAGATTACAATAACATTCTTAATTTATAATAGTCTACTTTGACTTGAACAGATAGTTCACCATTCACTCATTTTGCCTGCTAACACCATGCAAAGCAATCTCTGTAATCAATGAAAAACATCACAATTGTTCTGTGATCTTTAAAGAATTTATCAAAATATTAAAAATTCTCTTATTGTTAGTTATAAGGGAAATAGAATAGGGATATGAAAATGAAAATAAATAATAAAACTAATATTTATTTAGTACATTGTAATTTAAAACATCAGGAACATTGAAAATCAAAATGTTTTATTTGTTGGTTAAAAAAACAAAAACAAAAAACCCAAAAGCCTGTGAAGAGCAACTTGAACAGTGTTTGCCTTCTCCTCCTTATCATGTAATTTAGGATACAGAGCAAGCATAGTTCATATGTTGATGAACTGTCATACTTCTTTCTGTGTTAGGATCTACTTCCAATATTGTATCCCTTGTTCTTCAAATGCCATGAAATATTTCTGAGAGTTCCTTTAATGTGAAGTTCTTTGCCAGATATCCCCATTTCTCTGGGGTATCTTCCTCCTTTACGGCACAAACACTTTCCTTAATTTAGATGCATAATTTCATCTTCCCTAAGTTCTTCCAGCTGCCCGTTTAGAATCTCGCAGAGAGCGGGGTCAACATTCCCACAGGGAACAATCCTTCAAGGTTCCATTTGTGTTGGATTTCTGTTTCACGGCTAGGGTTATCCCTTTTCATTTCTTTGTTGCCCTTTCATTTGGTCAAATCCCTCCTGATTATCCATTTTTATAAATGGTCATGTGGGTTTATCACGGGGAGATGAGGAGGTAACCCAACTACATGCTTTGCTGCCTGTGCAAACTGAAAACCAGGTGGGTACTGACCAGTCACTGGTAGACAGTGATATGAAGGACATGATCGGTTACTGATCACGACGTGCATGTTATGCGCGTAGTTATTTGTCCGTCACCTGGACTGAGTCATAAATTATTTTGTAATTCCTTAGGACACTATGGTAATTTTTGAATATTTTTTGTGGGACTGGTGTTATTTAACTAAATTTTAGTAATTGAAATGTATCCATATTGGAGCCATGCAAGGGAAGACTGCCTATAGTGTACTACTTCATGTAAGAATCTCAATATGGACCTTCTCATTCAGCCCCTTAATCCACTTAGCTATCCCAGAGATTGGCTTACCTTTGAGATCTGCGCAGAAGGAGTCTACAATCCCTTCTGGTTGTTGTTACCCAGCCCTGGGCTTAGAAAGCTTCTTTTTTGAGGAACCCCCACCACTGCCATTTGGACGACCAATTTCACGTTCTCCTTAGCAATAGACAAATTTCTATGTAGGCTCAAAGCTGAAGTATTTAACATTAATCAATTTAGGTTTGAAACTCTGTTTTAAAAAAAAGGTAGTAAATGTGCACTAAACATCTGTCTGTGTGGCCATGAATCTCTTCGAGATCTTTAAGAGTTATACACATGACTAACCCCAGGTCTGAAGGAACCAGGTTTACAGACCTCAAATAAGACTTAGGATAGAAGGCAGGATATTGATTCTGTAAGTATTCAAAGCACTTTGAGAGAAGATATTATCAAAGAGACACGGAGTGAGCCTCAAGAACTGCTGGGTTTTAGAAGAAAAGCATAGCGACAAGTGCTTACATAAGGAACATAGAGAAAACGCCTATTTGTGGAGGGGGCACAACACAGTTACAGCAAAGACCTGGTAACTTTGGGAAAAACACAGATTTCTAAGGGCCCAACCGAAAGCTCCTCAGGTGTTTCCAATGACTAGCCAGATCTGGGCAGCTATAGTAAAAAACATGTTTAACACATGTTCACTGTTTGAATAACTGTGAAACATCATTTGAATGTTTCCATATAATTATTTGATTCATATAAAGCAGATTTAGTGCAAAGAATAGAAGGTTTATCATTAATACAATACTTTGGATCAAATTGATTCAATGATACGCATCATTTCTCTGCTTACTGAAGGGTAAATCCAGGGACACCGTCACGCTTAAGAAAAAGTGTTACAGGAAGACACAGTTTTGGAGTGTTGTTTTCTTTTTTTTTTTTTTTTTTAAAGTTTTTATTTATTTATTTGACAGACAGAGATCACAAGTAGGCAGAGAGGCAGGCAGAGAGAGAGAGGAGGAAGCAGGCTCCCTGCTGAGCAGAGAGCCCGATGCGGGACTCGATCCCAGGACCCTGAGATCATGACCCGAGCCGAAGGCAGCGGCTTAACCCACTGAGCCACCCAGGCGCCCCTGGAGTGTTGTTTTCTGAGGGGCAGCTCTTGCTTCCTTTTTTGTGGCTGTTAGCTCCCACCACCCTGGTAGCCCCGTGGTCTGACTGAACAGGCTTCTTCAGGTGAAAAGAATCTGTGCTTACAAAGCTGCCTGTAACATTTGGCCCTTCTGCTTCTTGGGGCACCTTTTCCTTGGTCTTGCCCTTCCTCCGGGTAAGTCTCAGAGACTGAAGAGAAAATGGAATCCAAGAAGTCCCCCTTCTCCTGGGGAGTTGAGCCTTAGGCCAGCCGGCTCCAGGTGAGAGAGACCGTCTGAGTCTGTGAGCTGGCCGAGTCCGAGACCAGGTTAGGCCCCAGCAGGCCGTCCGCCTCCACTCATCCCCTTCTCCCTCCAGTTCCAGGGGCAAGACGCTGGGGCAAGACAGGTTCTAAACGTCCTGGGTCACCCAACTGCCTAGCAATCTCCTTCCATGTGAGGCAAGTGTCACACGGTCGTATAGAAGCTTTAATGTTAGAAACTTGCAAACCTGACAGAAATCGGAATCACCCATCGTTAAGTCATTCAAATCGAATTACTTTTTTTTTTTTTTCTTTTTTTCTTTTTTTTTTTTTTTTAATTTTTTTTTATTTTTTATAAACATATATTTTTATCCCCAGGGGTACAGGTCTGTGAATCACCAGGTTTACACACTTCACAGCACTCACCAAAGCACATACCCTCCCCAATGTCCATAATCCCACCCCCTTCTCCCAAACCCCCCCCCCCCGGCAACCCTCAGTTTGTTTTGTGAGATTAAGAGTCACTTATGGTTTGTCTCCCATTGGGAACTGCTGAAAAACAGCTGTGGATGGAAAAAATCCCACTCCAGCACAGGCTAAAATAACCACTGCCTGGTAAAATGTCCTCATCGTTTGGGAATCGCAGAAACTTGTCAACTAATTTATAATGATCCCAGAAACAAGAATGGGTTTTTTACTAAAACAACCATTCAAGGCTTCTCCACATGGCCCATCCGTAGGGTTAAGCTGGGTCCAAGTTCCTCATGAAAGACAAAGACGTTCATCACAAAAGGATACCTTTCCAAAGCTCTCCATTTGATGGCCGTCCTCACAGAGACTGGGTTCAGGAGCGTAAATTACCTCTACCATCTGTCTGTTCTTGAACACAGTTATGGGCTTGCCTTAATTTGTGATTTGCCTGTTTGAAACCTAACTGGCCCTCAGGTGTTTTGATGGCGGCGATGACGAGGATGATGGTGATGGCGACGCTGCTGCAAACAAGCTTATAATAAAGCAAAGTAAACAGAAAACAAACACACTGCTAACCTGCTCGATCTGTACTGAACTTCATATAGATATGGAGGGTCCCCATACATGCATTCCGCCACGGCTCCCTTCGGCACCCCCATACTCAGAGCCTGAAAATCACATAAACTGTAGCATTAAAGTGTTGCATTAGAGGTGAGTGGTGCTTTGGTTCTCTGTCAGAGCCACAGGAAGCTGGGCTGTCTTCAAAGAGCATCAGTAAGCACATGTCAAAAAAGTCTTTGTCTCCTGCCCACTGAAGGGACCTGTCTATCATGAATCCGACTTTTCTGGCTCCATTGTCACAGACAAGCAACTGTTCTCAATCCTGCATCTTTAAAATGTAAAAGGCTGTGCTACTGGTAAATTTTCTCAGCTTTTATAAAAATATTTTTAGAAATGAGGTACAGCAGGGACTGGACTCGGGTCCTTCAGTCTTGATAGCGGAAACCCTATGCCTCTGGAGGAGCAGTTCTTGCAGGAATGCAGAAGCAGAATGCTTACCAGAGGAGGAACTTGACTAGAAAGAGGCTAAGGCCCGACCAAACCAGTCTGTGCCAAGGTAGACCCCAGCACTGACCCTCCCCCGTTATAATGCTAAAAATCATATCCGGGATGGAGACTGAATGTACTGAGACATGTCATGCATGACAGCATGTGCTGTCTACTGTGTCTGCACACACAACTTTCTGTGTCTCTTCCTGCCCCTACATGCTTAGAAATCACTCCTTTCCTGCCTTAACTTCTTTTAAAATTTCCCTGACCTTTGCTTGGAGAGTCAGCCGGAAGGACCCTTTCCTTTGCGCTCTCTCCCTTGCCTGGAATTCCTGTTTGGTCCCAGTTCGTGTCTCTGCTTGGAGAGCCCAGGGACCCGAGGTGGTCGCCAAATCTGTCTGCGGAATCAGGCTTTGGGGGGCAAAGAGAGAATCAAAGCGTATCCTCATCTAGTCACTCATTGATTCATTCAAGATTTTTTTGGTTTTGTTTTGTTTTTAAAGGTTTTATTTATTTCTTTATTTGAGAGAGAGAGAATGCAAATGGGGGGAGGGGCAGAGGCAGACCATCTTACACACTCAGCGCTGAGCACAGAGATGGACTGACGTAGGTCTCCATCTTACGACCCTGAGATCACAACCTGAATCGAAACTATGAGTCGGTCTCTTAACGGACTGCACCACCCAGGTGCCCCTCACCAAGATTTGTTAATCAACCATCAGCCTACGTTCTCAGGTTCTAGAGGCACAAAAAATAATGTTTACTTCTTTCTCCCAAGTAGTTCACAGTCCGGCAAGAGAGACAGACGTGCAAACAGTACATCATAGGACACCTTAACAAGACCTGTGGGGGAAAGCCTTCAAGCTCCCCCTTGCCCCAACGCACACACTCACCAAACTAGTTAGTACGCACCACATCTCATCTAGACATAATGGCTGGCAGTACACCTTACAGATGATTTGTCCAATGTTTTGTGTTTTTCTACATTTCTTGTGCTTCCTTAATCCCCAAATGAGGAACATAACTGCAGCTTCCCTCAGACATCTGGTAAAATGAAAGGAAATCCAAGTCTCCTGAAGTTCTTCTCTTCCCAGGTTGGTTACTTGAGGTGCCACTGAGATGGTCTCACCACCACTGGGTGGGCTCTTTGCTTGCCTAGTAAGAGGTTTCCTTCAGTAGCTGCTACTGATTCTTTTTCCTTTTCTGGAATGGATGGGAAAGCTTCATTTCACACCAATATCTGTGTCTCCTTGTTAGGCACCAGGATAGGAACAGGCCCCCGCTGTTTTTAGTCTCCTGTCTTGAGAAATTTAGGTCCAAGGTTCCTGGGGTCTGCTTGGGAGGCATCGGGAATGGTACCTCCTGCTTTTGCACTAAACATTCGCCTCTGGCTCTGAGCTAGGCTATGCTGTGGGTCTCAGCAGGGTGTCGCTGCATATCTGGGCACCCACCCCAGAGGCAGGTGATGGGGAGCAGAACATGTCACCCCCAAAGATGTCATTTTGGCTTGAGCATTATTTGAAGCTAAAGGCAATCAAAACCTAGAAGATTCAGGAAAAATTCTTTACTTCCCACTCAACCCCTCAATTTACAGTGGAAAAGAGCCCTGCACCAAGGAGAGCTATTGCTATAGATAATCTTGCATAACAGGGCAATTTTGTTTTCCAAACATGTCCTCTCAAAGGCCTTCCTCTCTTTTGTATCCCCAGACCACTGCCGCTGTCATAGTTTGATGGGGATCCTAGGTTATGAAATTTGTTTTTCTCCTGATAATATGTCTTGTATCAATTTCATTAGACCTGCCAAAGAACCATGAAGGGAAGAAGAGGAAATTTTTTCCACCTTCACACAGCCATGATTCTTGGCCTCCTTACATTGTTTGAGGGTCTTCATCCAGGTGTCGAAGGGCCTGACTACCCATCTACCAAGCAGCCTGTCAGGCAAGTATCTCCCTTTAAAAAAACAAACAAACAAAAAACAAAAAACAATAAGTCAAGCAGAGAAAGACAACTATCATATGATCTCCCTGATATGAGGAAGTGGTGATGCAACATGGAGGCTTAAGTGGGTAGAAGAATAAATGAAACAATATGGGATTGGGAGGGAGACAAACCATAAGTGACTCTTAATCTCACAACAAACTGAGGGTTGCCGGGGGG
>NC_081565.1:50522867-50579054 GCF_022355385.1 Mustela nigripes
TAATCTCACAACAAACTGAGGGTTGCCGGGGGGAGGGGGTTTGGGAGAAGGGGGTGGGATTATGGACATTGGGGAGGGTATGTGATTTGGTGAGTGCTGTGAAGTGTGTAAACCTGGTGATTCACAGACCTGTACCCCTGGGGATAAAAATATATGTTTATAAAAAATAAAAAATTTAAAAAAAATGCAAAAAAAAAAAAACAAAAACAAAAACAAAAAACAAAAAACAAACAAACAAATAAAAAAACCTTGTCTTCCTCATCATGGAAAAAATATTCCTTCACATCCTAGAGTTCCCCTGGTAGGAATTTAGATTAGCTCCGTTCCCCTGCAGCTACAAGAACAAGCAGGTGTTCGCAGATGTTCCATCCTTCTGGGTCCAAAGCAGCTTGAGAAGAAAGCTGAATGTACATTATTTCCTCTGTGTGTGACATTCTTAATTCCAGAAAACTGAATAGACACTCTTAGTATCCCTTGTAACTTTTCAGAGTGAAGGAAAACTTTTTCACTTGTTCTCTGTTTTTATACCAGAACTCTTTAAAACATTTTTTTAAAAGATTTTATTTATTTGACAGACAGAGATCACAAGTAGGCAGAGAGGCAGGCAGAGAGAGAGGGGAGGAAGCAGGCTCCCCGCTAGGCAGGGAGCCTGATATGGGGCTCCATCCCAGGACCCTGGAATCGTGACCCGAGCCGAAGGCAGAGGCTTTAACCCACTGAGCCACCCAGGCGCCCCTCTTTAAAACATTTTAAACCACACAAGGGGAAAGGGGAAGGACAGATACCTGAGTTACTTCTTCAGTGACATGCGAATAGACTCTCACAACAACACACTGGGTCACTTGATTACATTTCATCTTCTTATCCAAGACATGTTAGATCTGCAATGCCAGGAAGTCAGAAATGCTCTTAATAGAAGGGAGGAGTGAGCTGGTTCTCTCTCTGTGGTAAACTATGGTGTGACATAAGGGGAGTGAGGCATTTCCCCCAACCTCATCCCAGTGCAAAGGGGCATATTTTAGTCTTTTCAGAATTCTAATAGTAACTCTTACAAAATCTTACCGGTAGTCTTACAGTCATCAGGAAGAGCTTGGGAGTCAACAAGGTCAAAACCAAAATCTTTGGGTCTTTAATCCCTGGACAACTCATAAGCATCTACTATGTCTCTGATATATTACCAAAGCCTGAACGGTTATAGGATGTAAACATAACTTGACACTCAAGCAGTCTCATATGGGAGACATATACTCACATTATTGTCAAGAGAAAGGGCCTCATGGAGTCCCTTGCACATAGAAAGCTCCTAATAAAAACTGGCTTTGGTTATTAGCTTCCGCCCTGTAATAGAGTCACGTGAGGTTTTAAAATGGCTACGGCAGCCATTGGAGAGGACCTGTCAAGAGGGAGCTGTGTAAGGCCTTACTCAAGAAGTGTTTTGAGCCAAGCATTGGAGAATAAGTATGGAGTTTCCATAGAAAAAGAAAAGAACGCTGAAGGCAAAAGGAAGAGCGCAAAGAAAATCAAAGGCTTGTGGCTTTACGTCTAAATCTTAACTAAAGGAACTCCAAGCGTGGCCAGTATCAAGAGAACACAAGGACGAAATGATGGCATGGGAGAAGATGGAAAGGTACAGGTAAACTGGGCCCAGTTTAGGAAGGACTTAAAGCTCAGGGCTTGTTCTGTAGATAACGGGGGCAACATTTTTAGGGGGAAAGTGATGAGAGCAAACTTATAATTTGGAAAGATCATTGTGTGGTTAAAAAAATAAATAAAAGGGTATGACTGGCAAGAAGCAGGGATGCCGTTGGGAGGCTCTTGTGGGAATGGGGTAGATCTGAGCAGGAGGGATCTAAGCTGGAGGGCAGCAAGCCCCTGAGGGAGAGAGACTGGGACGTACACAGAAGACGGGCTTTTTCGTTCGCTCTGATTCTTTCCAAGTTATTGAGTATAGTTTTTAACAAGGTTCATTTCTATGAACTGCAAGTTCTTTGGGGAAGGTGGGAGAGAGAGACTGGATTTTGCCTTTTCTTAGGAGGCTTACCCTGTTAGACTTTGCAGACGCCCCCTGGTGCCAGCTCCCTAAATTACAGGCACAGGACCCAAAAGTAGTATAATCAGCCCTGACCAATGCCTTCTGCCAACCTGTCTTGAGATCATGTCAAATGCCTCACTGAGATTTCATTGCACCTTTTTGGAAGGGATAGAAAATGCTCTTTCTTGGGTGATAGAGACGAACATTTACAAAGTGGCTTGCTTCAGCTAACAAACTGAAATGTGGCATTCCGCTTAAAAGAGTAGAAAGGGGTGGGGGTGGAAACAGAGGCTGCTCAGGGGAAGACCTCTGGTTACCTTTTACAAATTACTCAAACCTGACCACAGGCTGCTGTCCATTGCAGAACAATGAAGGAAGCCCCTGCCATGGTCCTGTTATCTGAAATGAGAGCTCCTCACTATTAACAGCAGCATAAACAGCAGTGGTCTGGTGCGAGGCTTGGTGTTAAGGGTACAAGAGTTGAAGATAGAGGACGGGCTTGATCTTCATTTAAACTGCATCCTCAGAAAAGAAAGAGAAAAATGAGACCCTGGAGTTGACCAATCTCTCTCTCTATCTCTTTCATATACACCCTTTAGATAATCAATTCATCATCAGTCCCATCTTTAAAATCCAGAAACTCCATCTTTAAAATCTTCCAAATTCTTCCTAATTTGACCGCTGCCTGCCACGTTGCTCCTGCCACCATGGTCCGGCCACCGACCCTCTGTCCTGGACTCTTCAGTAACCTCCTGGCTGACTTCTCTGCCCCCGTGGTTCCTCATCACACTGACAAGAAACTTGCAGCCCTGCCAAGCCCTCCTTGTCCCTCTCCTGTTGCTTTTCTGACCTATGACTTACCTCCCACCACCTTTCCTCCACAACCCAGCTCCAGCCCCCTTGGCCCCTTTTCAATCCCTTATATACACCAGGCACTCTCCTGCACTGGAGTCCTTGCACTTGCTGAGTCCTCTGTCCAGAATGTTCTTTCCTCCATGGCATTTACCTAAGTAAGTATCACCCTCCCTCTCTCTTTAGCCATTTAGCATATTTCATTGACTTTTTTCCCTGAGACTTTTTTCTCTGATATTTTGTTGGGCATTTGTTTATTTGTTTATCTCTGTCCCTGGAATTTAAACTCCATGAGGTCAAGGACTTACCCTGTCTCATTTACTGCTCTATCCCTGTGACTAGAGTAACGTCAGGCATGTGGTAGTTTCTCAAATATTTATTACACATAAGAAAAACTGGCTGACTGAATGAATGATACACTATTCTCACTTCCTAACCCAGACTCACCCCACCCTTGCCTCAGTCCTAAAATAACATTTACCTTTACTCTTGCAACTTATCAAAATCAAAATCACTGTAGGCCAGCCTGGCCTAAGTGATTTCCCACAACGCGAGGGACTGGAGCAGGCTTTGGATCTGGGTAATGGTTAGCATATTTTCAAGACACCAGATTATGCTCTTCAGACCACTTGAGCTACTGTCAAGAACTCAACAGCTGCGTCAACTCTGCCCCAGGAGGGGGATTTAGAATGGTCATCATTTTAGCCACAGACTTGAGAAGGTAAAGGAAGGTTTGTCCTAACTCTGTCATAGATAAACATTCTGGGTGCATTATGAAAACAAAATATAAGTTTAGATAACTAATGCATGATTTCAGCCTTTTGATCAAGTAACTCAAAATCAGCACCTCTCTGAGGGAAAATACAAATAAAAGCAAACTTAATTCTGAAGGAATCCAGGCAGCTCAAAAGGGAACTTTAGTCAAAGGCCAGGGTGCCCTCTACTGGCTCTGGGCAGCTAACAAAACCAGGGGGAGGGGGAGGGAATCACAGAGGCAGCGGCTTTGTACTTACATTCATAAATGGGATTATTAAAAAATATTCCAGTCCCTTCAAAGAAAACGGACCAGGGCTATAATAAAGGGAAAGTCCTGTTCATTTCCTGCGTTCAGGGGCTTGAAGATTACTGAGCGGAACCAACATTTGGAATTACAGCAGGGTAGGGTAAATGATAGTCTAGAACACGAGCTGTGCGTATCACCCATCATGCAGGGGTGTGGGGTGATGCCTGGACTGAGGTTTGTGAAGGGGGACAGTTAGCCGGATGAAGGGAGCAGCGTGAACACACGGAGTTACAGTCCAGAAGATGGAGCTGCAGACGCACAGGCATAAGGGTGAGAGAGAACATACCAAAGTCTCAGAGCTGGAAGCTGGGACAATCACTATTGCTTATCTGCTACTCACGCAGCCAGCCTCATCTGTTTTCCTTTGCTGGTCTGTTCTCATTCGGTGGCAGAAAGTACCGGATGCTGACATTTCTAACTTCTCCAACAGCCAGACATGGCCGTGTGACCCAGTCCTGGACAATGAGATGAAAGGGATCATGTGCCAGGAGGTATCATTTCTTTTGTGATGAAAGAGGAGACACTCAGGAAGAGAGCACACCGCTCTCAGTCTGGGTGTTGAAGTTGTCTTGTAGAGGTGTGATCATTGGAGCTGCAGCAGCCATCTGGGAGCTATGAACAGTGACATCACCAGCACAGTGAGGAAGACGTTAGAGAGCTGCTAAACCACCCCTGCCTGGGACCACACTTCTCTGGACTTACTATGAGAGAAGACATAGCCTTTACCATTTAAGACACTCTTGGTTACATACTCTTATTTATAGCCAAAGCATGCTCATTGATAGAATTCAATCCTTATTCTGTATCTTGAGGAATAGTGGAAGGTGTTACAAAAGCTGTAACAATGAAATCTGCATTTCAGAAAGATCAGGCTGATAAGCAAATAATTAATAGGATAGGGAAGATGAGGGGCCAAAAGGCCAAGTGGGATACTTGTAAAAGTTCAAGCGTGAATGGGAATGGGAGGCAGAGATTAGGGCCTGATATCTAAATTCGCTGGGTTTGGGGGGTACAGTAGGGTGCAGGAATCCACTGAATTTTACATCTGATTTTGGATTTAAAATAAAGATTTAAGATAATCTGGATTTAAGATAAAGATTTTTGACACATCCATATGGACTTGGTAACTGAAGCCATGGCAGTAGAAACAGTCACTCTTTTTTGGAACATATATGGAGCAAGGGAGACAAGAGAAGAGGTAGGGGAAGGACTTGTGATGATCAGCATTCCAAGACAGATAGGAAGAAAGAGCCACATTGATTCTAAGAAACAGCAAAGGAAGAAAGCAAAGAGAATGAAGTGTCACAAATGCCAAAGAAACAGAAAGGTTCCAGAAGGCTCCTTCCTACCCCAGAGGACATTAAGTGGAATAGGGTCAGAAAAGGACCCCTCGGTAACCTTAACCAGACTGGTTCCGTGGAGCACGGAGAGAAGAAGCCAGAGCTAGTGGAGTAAAAGGGATGCAATGGATGTGACCCCAATAGACCTTTATTTCAAGAAGGTTCTTTGAAAAGAGGAGAGGCCTGGAAGGATAGCTCGGGAAGGCATGCGGCCTAGGGAAGGGAACCGTTTCGAGACGAGGGAGGTCTGAATACGCTTACATACTGAGGGGAAGGAACCGGCAGAGGAGGTAGAGCCAAGGTATGAGAGAAGGGAAAGAGGTGTTAACGCAGGGAGTAAGGTCCTTGAGATTTGGGAAGGGAGGTGAGAGGCATAAACTTTGCAAATCAACGCAGATCATAGTTCCTTAGCAAATTAACTCTTTGGTGAAAAATTCAATCCCAGTCAATGCTGAGGCTCTCCCACCTCCCCCAAATCATGCAAGAGTCCTAGCACAACATCAACACATCCGGATGGCCCCTCCGGTTAATGACACTGGTTAGCAGAGAACACAGAGATGCTCATTCTTCAGGCCGACAGGGCTCAGTCTGCTTTGAAGGAGACTGAGCCCACAGGCCAGTAGTCCATGTCCTTAGATTTATCACACGGACAACCCAGCCTTCCCCCACACACTGCCACTAAGTCCCCATTACTGGTGGGGGTTTCCCTCTCCTCTCCACCTCCAGGCTTCTTTAGATATGCAGGAAATGACTCTCCCCATTCCTTACCTTCATAAGCTATCCCTTCTCTACCTCCCCCACCCCCTTCAACAAGCTTGGGTCCGGCAGAGAACAGGATTTCCTGCAACTCCTGGTTTTCACCTTACCTCAAAATATCTCTGAGGTAAAGGCTGATGGGGGTGGGGAGAGGCAAGGATCAGAGGACAAGCACAAATACAGTGTCTTATCCTACCTCAGCTTCGGCCCTCGTGGAAGTGAACAGTCTGCATTTTGAAGAAGCCCGCTGAGGATCTTCCTGAAATAATTCAGGGGCATTCCACAAAACTACGTGAACATACCTATGTTATCAAACATACCCTCTGTGACGTCAATTTTATGTTGCAACTTGACTGGGCCACCCAGCCAGATTAAACATTATTTCTGGGCATGTCTGTGAGGGTGTTTCTGGATAAGATCAGCATTTGAATCTGTGGATTCATTACAGTAGCTTGGCCTTCCCAATGTGGGTGGGCATCATCTCAACCACTGAGGGCCTGAATAGAAAAAAAGCAGAGGACATAGGATTCATTTCCTTCCTGCTGATGTGTGCAAGCTGGGACATCAGTCTTCTCCCCTTGGACTGGAATTTATACCACCAGCTTTCCTGGTTTTCAGGCCTTCAGACTTGGACTAGAACTACATCGCTGACTTTCTCAGCTCTCCAGCTTGCCGACAGGAGACGGTGCAACTTCTCAGCCTCCATAATCACATAAGCTAATTCCTCATAAAAAATGTCATTATATACATATGAAGATAGATAGACACATAGCTTGACAGACAAACTATTGGGTTCTGTTTCTCTGGGGAACCCTGATATAGCCTATAAAATTTCTGAAAATCTGTAAAGCCTTTTCACATATCAGTAACTATCAGAGCCTACATATTACTTGTGTAAATTATAATGACCTAACTTGGCATTCTTGCTAATTCAAGATAAAATAACTCCCCAGTACCTAGGCTGTGGTCTTGATATTCCATCTTCTGCTCAAAGGAACCAGGACTCCTTAAAGCAATGACCAATTTCAGTTCTGGGGAAAGAAACCTACCGGATGAGCCTGTACAATACTTACCAGAAAGCAAGGACCCCAGCAAAGAATCCTAAAGTTGCATCAAAAGGACTCAGAAGCCAAGTTGATGGGATTCATACTGGTCAAAACAGGGGCAATTTGAGTTTCAATAAGGATAACTGTAATGATTGAAAAATATTAAGTATTTAGATCCATGAGTTTGTAATAGTATTTATAAAACACTATTGGTCACTACTAGAGATGTTTAATGAACAAAAATCAAGAATTTTTCCTGCCTTTCCTATATACACTGTTTCACTGGGAAATGAATAGCAGTTAAAAGTAATTTTCTCCTTAAAAAAGTGTTCCAGAAAATAAGGAAAGAAGGAATGATAGAATATCATTACTTTGTAATTCCTATTAAAACACGTAAGGAATGATCATCAATGATGCCAAAATCACAAAAAGAGAAATGATCAAAGATTAAATGCCTCCTGATGAAATAATACACTAAGAGGTAGTAGTCTTGCTAAAAGTTCAAGCTTGAATTTGACCCAGCTACGTCTCTAGATCCAACCACCAAATTATTAGGAACATACAGAACATACTGCAAAATGAATGACCTATGATCATCAACAAATTACAAGAAAAAAATAAAGATATGGAGAAGAAATCATCAGTTTGTCTTAGGGGGCCCATCAACCTTTCCTCCAAATAAAAGGAAGCATTATTGATGTCCCCATGATTCCTACTGACGCTGGAATGATCCCACTTCCCTTTAATCTCAAAGTCACAAAGCTTTCCCAGGACCTGTGCTATAGCAATGCTTTTACGGATATGTTACTAATTCTCATGTCCATCTTCCCCTTCCAATGTTCTTCAAATCCTACATCTCATTGTCTTCAGTGCATTTATATTAACTGCAGCCTTGCCACTGTCAACCTCATGAACCCTACCTATATCTTGATGTTACACAAGATCTCTAGTTCAGGGAAGCTCAGTGTAATTCGAAGACAAAATTGGTACTAGAAGCTGGGCTCCATAGGCTTGCCAAAGGACATCTGACCTAAGGTAATTGTCCAGAGCAGAAAGAGTAAAAGAGCACATCTGAGCCACAGTCCTTGAGATGAAGACAAGAATCAGAAGTCAGGAGATCTGATGCAGACCTTAAATCTAAGGGCAGGTAAGATTATGAAAGGTAAATAAAACAAGTGCCAGAAACCAGATGGAAACAAAACTGGAGGGGAAAGAGGAAGAGAACAATTGAGAGAATCTGAGATTGAATATAAGGGGGAGGGGGAATATTGATGGGGTTTTGTTTGTCCAGCATTCTTTTCTCAGTTGGAGTGATGTTGATTCTCCAAAACAGAGCCTTGTCTCTTCTGTTCCACAAGGGAGGCAATGACCAAGGCTGGAACTCTCATAGGACCCTACCCTCCTAACCATAGTCATTAGACCACATTGACTGGTCCAACGGTGGACAAGGATCTCAGCAAGGCCAGGCGAAATTCTTTCATGAGATTTCTCTACTTAAATACTGGAGAGAAAGGGCCCCTCTTCCTGGAAAGAGGAACATTTGGATCTGTCAGCAATCATCTTCCCATGAAGGGCTGAGGTTTTTCTATGGCAGGACAGAATAAAGCAGACATATGAATAGGAGTAGAAATAAGAGCTGAGAAGTCTGGGGGGGGGGGGGAGGTAAGCCCCAGTGACATTCCTTAAGCCCCTGGATCTAGTCCAGCCCAAACTATGTCCTTGAATTTACCAATTATATGTATGAATTAATTCCCTTTTTTATTTTTGTTTTAGTACATATTAGGTTACTGTCATTTGCAATCAAGCGTCTCACTCCTATATTGTATAAGCACAAACATGAACTATCACCATTTCAAAGCCTCACAGGGCATGTCTTGTCCTGCCTGCTCAGCCGCCACAGATCTGGTCTCCCCACCTTGCCACCTCCATTCTTTAAAACCCCACTGTCTCCAACCTTCTGAGCTCCTGCTCTCTCCCAGGCATGAACAGTAAATGATCTCTTAGTTAATGCATTTGACTTATTCTAAACTGGATGCAGTGTCAAATAACCAAATGTCACTCTTTAATGCTATAAAAGTTTACTAAAAAGAGATACATCGGGCATTGGGAAAATACATTCATTTTCTCATTGACTTTATCATTTCAGAAATGCTTCATAGAGGAAGACTTTGGAGCGAAAGTCAGAAGAACTGATTCCAGTCCTGGGACCTTTGGTTTGACTTTATTAAACTACATGATATGCTCACTCTGTACCATTCACTGTTTTATTTATTTAATTTTTAAAATATTTTATTTATTTATTTGAGAAATAGAAAGAGAGCACATACAAGAGGGTTGAGGTGGGGAGCAGAGGAAGAGGGAGCGGGAGCCTGACATGGGCTCAATTCCAGGACCCTGAGATCATGACCTGAGCGGAAGGCAGATGCTTAACCAACTGAGCCGCCCAGGCGCCCCATCGCAAGCACTATGTTAAATACTTCACTATGCTAATTCTTTCAACCGTCACCTATCTATCACACCAATGAAGTAAGTAGTATTATACTCTCATTTTACAAACAAAGAAACTGAGGCACAGGATGTTTGAGAAATCTACTCAACATAATGAAGGTAACAAATTGGGGGGAGGGGCGGGCAGTCATGTGCTTTGAATTTGGAAACCTGTGTCCTTCGTCCACAAAATACAAGTCATTCAAAAAGCTGTGTGCATGGTGCAAGGAGAGACTGGGTCCTGAAGTCAGAAATACTTGACTTCGAGTTCCGAGCCTCAGTTCCTTCATGTGTAAGACTACCACCACCTTTCTCCTGGGCTTGTTGCATGGACTGAATGAGATAATATATGCCAGTGGCTACAGGAAACACTTGGAAAGTCCCTCTTCCTGCAAAGCAGAAGAGATTAACGGACTATTGCAATGGATTTTTAAACAAGAGACTTGAAGCATTTGAGTCTTTTCCTAGGAAACAGGACATTCATAAGCAGTAATGTAAGAAAAAATATGTTAAAATGTCCCTCTTTGGTTAGAAATCATGCTTGCTTGATTTTTATGTTTTTATAAAAGCACAGGGAGATATCTGCCACAAATGAGCTAAGAGTTGCAATAGGATATCACCGTGGGGTTATATTTTTCTGCCCTGAGGGAAAATAATAAACCGTGTCAGAACATGTCCTCCCTTACCCTAGGAAAGCTCAGTTGGTGGCCAGCACAGAGGCTGGGCTGTGTGTGTAGACAGAGCTCCTCTACGTCCCCAGCCCTTGCTGGGGCAGCCACCACCACCACTGGCTTTGGGGGCTGCACTGTGAAGACAATGGAAAACATCCTGCCGTCAGCAGGGGCTAAAATCTACACAATCCGGGTCTGAATAGTGTTTGGCCCCGTGTGGAAATAAGCCCAGAGGGAGCGAATGCAAACTTCAGGCTCCTCTCTCACTCAAGGATCTGACATTTCCATTTCCTTGTGATTAAAAGAACCAATGTAGGAATTCTAGTAGATGTGTGACAGCATGAGACAGAAATGCTCTAGCTCTCCTTAAGGATATCATACAAAATAAGATTAATGGAAGAAGCATCAGTAAGGGTAGTGCTGCTTGGAACAAAACTAAGGAGATACATAATTCTTAGCCTCAAGAAACATCCAAGGGCTGTCCAAATCAGATACAGCCCAGGCTCACAAGATGTGACCAGGAATACACTTCCTCCAGGTGAGGGGCTCATCCTGAAGTGATAGAGAAATAGCCCTTGAATATAATAAGAATAGAGAGATCCTGGGAGAGTAGGTAAAAAATGGATTGAGCAGAAGTTACGCAGGGAGGGAGGGTGGGCATAGTGTGAACCACTTCAAAATCCTCCTGGCCCTACTTCTTACACCAACCAAAGCACTCCATTTTGGGCAAGCTTTCACTGGCTTTGCACAGATCAGGGGGACAGAGCCTTGCCTTGGGGTGAAGCCTGCCTCCCTCTCACTTCCTCTGACCCACTTTTGTACTTAGCCCTGCAAAACCCAGACGTGTGGGAGACAGGAGCCAAAAAATAAACATTTCCCCCTTTAATTCCCCAAATGAGTGTTTCTCGTTTGTAGATTCCAGTAGATTTTGTGGTAGATTCCAGTAATCCTCTAACGCTTTTCACCAAACAGGAGGGCACCTCATTAATGTACCTTTATACTGGCTTTTCTGCTTTTCTGTCCCAATTTCCTGCTTGCTGGCATCAGAGTCCTCAAAAAAACTACCTACATGCAAGCCTTGGTCTTGGGCTCTGCCTGCTGTTAGTATCAGGCTAAGAAAGTCAGGACCAGAAATAACCCTAGTAAGCAAAATTTCAGAATGGGATTTTGGAGCTGATCACTCCCAAGTCCAAAGCCAAGACCCCATTTAAAAGGTGGTCATTGAGGGACAAAGCCCCACAGTTCTTACCCGTCGGGGATTAGGACTGGGTGCAGGGGAAGGTGAAGAAGAGTGGCACTTGAGCATGTGGGGAAATGGTAATTATGAGGACTGTGACATTCACTGGCTTTGGTAACTGTTTTGAATATCATGAAAAAACAAACAAACAAACAAACAAACAAACAATGATAGCTCCAGGTCAGCCAACCATCAATCGTGAGAACTAGAGCTCCTCCAGGGCGGCATTTAGGAGACCCGTTATCTCCTGCAGCTATAGGGCATACTGGGCTGGAAGTCAAGCTCACAATCCATCCAGGAGGCCAAGTTGCAAAGAAAATTAAATAAGCAGTCTTGATAACTCCATTATGTCAAAACCAGGAAGAGTGGGACCCAGAGGACTGGGGTGGAGCCCTCTCAGTGGACAGGGCTCAGAACCCTGAACATTCCAGGTCCCTTGAAATCATCCCATCTGAAAGTAGCCAATCCTCCCTCCACTTCGCCTGCTCTGAGACCCTGCAAAGACTAGGTCACCTGAGGCAAAGACTGCTTTGTGAGCGCCCCCTGCCGCTTCTCACGGCCAAGCCGCGAGGCTGGTAAGCAGCGTCCTAGCTCAGCACACTGACAGAGGAGGAATGCCGCTCCTGCTCTGGGAGAAATGGTCTGCATACTGGAAGGAGAGGAGGCAGGAATTAGGGGAAGATGCGTGGGAGTGATCTCAGGAGTGCCCGAAAGGGGTGTGAAAAGTACAAGGCTGGAAAGGGGGAGCATTTGTTGGTGTCTGAGGACCCTCCTGTGTGTGACGCAGCATCAACACCTGGAGCCCTCCTAACATGTCCCTGGGATAGCTCCTTGCAGCTTGGAAATGTTGGTGGCCTGCAGTAAACCAGATGGGGATACCGAAGCTGCTTGGCCTAATACTAAGGAAGAGGTGAGAAGATTCACGGAGGTGAGCGCATTAGATGGGATATTTTTTCAGATGGTGGCCAATTATGCCAGCACCGTTTATCAATTAGACCATTAGCTTTTCCACTTAACTAGAATGTCTCAATTTTTAAAACTACACTAATCACAGACTAGAAGTCATCTGGAGATGGGCATAGACGCGATAGGCTGTAAATGAGCACCAGTCTTTCGGAGGTGATGGAAGTGTTCTAAAACTGGATTTTGGTGAGAGTGCTTAACTCTCTAAGTTTACTAAAAATCATTACACTGTAAGTTTTATGATAAGTACATTTTATGGTAAGTACATCATTACCTCCGAAAAGCAGCTTTAGAAATCCAAGGATATTGTTTCTACTTCATAGCTTTAATTACTGTCTCTGAAGACGGCATTTCTTGAAGGCTACTGTCTGGGTGAAATGCCGTGACCTACTTCTTTCTAGCTCAGCCTCAGACAGATGCTGTGAAACTACAGTTTTGCTCCTACACCGTGAACATGTGATCCTTGTAAATGGCCAGTCCGTCGTGTCCTGGCTGGATGACTACGACGGGGGATCCCCGACCACGCCTTTTGTAAGAAAAGCAGGATCTCCGTTCTCTTCATGATGATCACACGTTATTTCACTGGGTATCAATGTGTACCCAGACGTGCCCCAAATAGCTCACACATTAAAAGATAAGTTGCTTAAGCATCATGCCATTGGAAATAAAACTTAAGCTCTGTTTATGCATGATGATCAAAAAAATCAGGGAAATTTGCCAGATTTTTAACTGGTGAATATAATTTTTTTTTTTTTTTTGGCCAGCAGAGGGCAATCTCGGTCCCATGGAACTACTTTGGGGGAAGAAACAAAAGGGAAAAAAAGAACGTAAAACATAGGATCATCAGAGGGCATCAAAATCTTGGTGACTGGGTAGGTTAAGTCTGTCAGTGCAGCTTTCCTTGGGCTGCTGAGCTGTGTTCCTCCTCCCGTCTCTATTTTCTACATAGTAAATCCCGACCCTTTGATATTCCTAAAGAAGAACAACCAAGGCACAAGGAAAGGGTGTTGCTGTTAAATGTCAGGAATTAAGCGTGTGTTCCGCAATACTTTCCATGGGAAGCGCAGGCACTATGAGGGGAGGGGAAGCTCCTTCCTCCTCTCCCCTTCTCAGCCACCAACCCAGGTCTACTAAGTGAACCTCTTCCATGGCACTCACACACCTAAGTGTTCCAGGTGTGACCCAGGGTTTCTCAGAGTGTGGTCCGAAGACCAGCTGCAGAACGATGATTGAGTGGGGCAGGATGCCAGGTAAGCCTGCGGACACCGGGCTCCACTCTAGACAACCGGACCAGAAGCTCTGGGGTCAGGACCCAAGCCTCTGCATTTCAGCGTGCACTCTTGCTCAGTCTGATAGGCACCGACAAGTGTGACTCACCGATCTAAAGAAAAACATGAGATGTGACATTAACTTCTCTCACCATAAACATCTCTCTCTCTGACTCCCTCACAAGACATAAAGTGAGCAGTAAAGCATGAAGGAAAGACGAGGAAGAAGGTGGGAATTCTAAGTCAGCGCAGACTCAGGCCCAGTGTGTTTTTTCTGTCAGCAGCTTATGTGGGGGAAATCCTGAGATGCTGTGGATTTGTAACCTTACTGAGGTTACATGCAACGAATCTACCTAAACAACTGATATATGTGAATGTCCCCCCCCACCCTCAAAAAAAAAAATCAAAGTCAGAGAACAGCTGAATTTGTATTTAATACAGTTTTAGATGGACTAGTGCTCCCCAAACTTGTCCAAATGTGAGAACCACTTGGGAAGCTTGCTTAAAATGCTGACACAGGCCCTCCAGGACGTGTTTACGCAGCCCCTCTCATGACTGAAGGGGAACCTGTTAGGTGTGCAGCCAAATGCGTGCATTTCCCAGCCGTCACTCTCTACAGAAAGTGGTGTTCAGTGTATGAGCATAAAGCACAACTTCGTTGGGGAAAAGAGTGGATGAATGCATCTGTTTTGTCATGACTCTTGACACCAGAGGCAGAGCCTCCAAACGGGAAAGCAGGTGGCCCTTCATAAGTCTATCACATGGAGCAGCACCTTCAGGTGTGCTCCAGGAACTTCATAGGAAAGACAATTCCCAGGCTCCATCCCAGACCTCTGTGGGCAGAGCCGGGACCTCTGACAAGCAGTGCAGGATTCTGACGCACGTGCATTTCATAAGCGCTATAGTAGACGTTCCTAAACCTTTCTGGGGGGCGATACACCTTCCTCAGCCCCTCTACGGGCCATCTGATTCTGAGGAGCTGGAATGAAACCTGAAGGTGCCATTTGTGCAAGGACCCCCAGGTGACTCTTGTCATCTGTAAGTTTAGGAGACTCTGGGTTCCTTTTGGACTTCTTTACTTCCATGAGTTTTGGTAGAGGCAGAGGTTTGAGAAGATACATGTAAGAATCACTAGTGCAGTTTCTGCTGAACTCAAGTCTTTTCTGAAACTCTAGTCAATTGCCCTATCTGGGATGGGCGGGGTTGGGGGGCGGGGCATAGAGTAGTGGATATGTGTCCTGTTCTCCCACCATCAAGTGATTTCCATGATCAAGGGGGTGAGGTAACGCTGACGGAAATGCCTCTGTGTCTAGGGTCACAGTTGGGGCTGCAGCTCAGGGCCTCAGAGCAGGGCCAGCATGGAGTTCAGGCACAGAGGGCTCCAGCAGCCCTTCCCAGTAGAGCACCCACGCTTGCTCCAGAAAACTTGGGGGCAGCACCCCGAGGCCCAGAATCAGAGGCCCTTCCCCACAGACAGAACCGAGAGAGAAGGGCCTGCCACTTGTGATGGGAGTCAGGACAGCACCCAGACTGAACATGGTTTAGAAAAACAAAGGAATGTGATTTTTTTTTTTTTTTTTAACCAGGCACACACCAAACGGTTTTTAAGAAAGCTGAAACACTAGCAGGGAAATAAAGTGTGGAAAATGTTGCTTTAAAAAAATAAACCTTAATTAAAAAAAAAAAAAATGTTACTTCTCTCTACCTTCTGGTTTATCTCCTCCATCTCATATTCTATAAAGCAAGCCTTTTATATGGCCCTATAGTCTCTTAATTTCACCATCAAGCAGCTCACAATTTCTCTCTCTTGCTAAGATACTTTGTAACATTGGTAAATTCTCATTTTTCTTTTATATGCTCTAAATCCGGTAACTATCATACGCTACTTTGGGTAAACAATCAGCCTGTTTACAAGAGCTTTCTTCTGGTATACCAGCCCCAAAGAGCTAAGCGTTTAAGGTTTAAAACCTTAGGCTTCAATCAAAATCATATATATTGAGCTTAACAAAGTGCTTGATAGGGTGTAATAAATAATGATGGTTTCCATTTCCTCCCCCTTGAATTCCAAGTATCATCTTATGAAAGTGTTGAATGTGCCTGATTTCCTGGTGTGAAAAGAATGATAGGAAATTCCCACACCACTACAAATACAAACATTTTTACCGCTTAAAGGCCACTAAAAGCCTATAATCAGGATCGATTCTGCCAGGTGAATAACTCTACAGTTTGCCTGCCTGGAATATAAAGAAAGAAAAATCCCTGATTTAGTGAATGCTACACTTTATTCAGACAACACACGGTAGTGTATGTGAAATCCTTGTTTCTGAGACCACATTTGCCAGGGGAAGAAATAACCCAGATCACAGAGAAGCTTCCAAGTATCTACTCTTTTCTTTTTTCTTTTTCAAGATTTTATGTATTTATTTGACAGAAAGACAGAGCAAGAGAGGGAACACAAGCAGGAGGAGTGGGAGAGGGGGAAGCAGGCTTCCTGAGGAGCAGGAAGACCGACTCGGGGGCTCGATCCCAGGACCCTGGGATCATGAGTTGAGCCCGCGGCAAACATGTAATGGCTGAGACACCCAGGCGTCCCTGCCTCCAAACATCTTTGCATTTTCTGGATACTTAAACTATACTCGGCACCCCTGCTGTAGACACCTTTATTTCTTGTCTGAAGGAAGTTACCACAATCATAGCCTTGGGTGAGTTATCAGCTCCTAATCACATTACGGTAGTACAAAAAAGCCCAGGGTTCCTTTTCAAGAAAATGGTATTGGCCATCCATGCTGCTCTCCATTCTTCTGCCTCCACAGCTGACAATCTGCTCCCGTCCTGTCAAGAATCACAGCTCTTCCCATCTCAAGTGGAAGGCCACCACGACTTAGGCATACATGATAGCTGAGTGACTTTCAATGATCTGACCTTTAGGTTCTTAGCATTCATTTATTCATTATTCATTGATTCATTTTATATTTTAAAAAGTAGCCTTGTTCTTTTCCTTAGCAGCTCCTTTAACATGGAGCTCACAGCTGATTCCCAGTTGCTGGGCCTAGGAACTGATAGTGCAGCTGCCTCTCCATGTTGCCCTGAAAGTCTTCAGCCTCCATCACCCAAAGTTCTAAGTGGATGCTTCAGGCTGCCACTTGGTTCACCATTAAATCCTTCCTACATACATCATCATGATCGCTATCCTCATGGGATGAGAGGCAGCCTGCATAGTTCTTAATTTGGTTAATAAGAGTCTTAAAATAAGAACCTTAAGAGTGCCCATATAGTTCCATTCAGACCACGAGAGGCTATCTTGAAAACAGAGTCTCCAAATAATCCTGGTTGCCTAAATCCCTGCTAAGCTTACACAGAATAGGACCCAGCACCTTCCAGGAGCTATGTTCTCTACCATACGGTCCCTGCTAAGCTTACACAGAATAGGACCCAGCACCTTCCAGGAGCTATGTTCTCTACCATACGGTCCCAAGAATTTCAATTCTTAGTCATGTCATTCTTGCTGTCTACTTACTTATAGCAAAGAGAAATTTTTCTCTTTAAGACCTGTCAGATCTGCAGGAGAAATAAAATGGGACAATTACCTCAGTTGTTTTCCATTTTAGTGCACTTTAGTTTAGTTCTGCTTCTGCTTCTGCTTCCACTTCAGACAGTTTATTCTGCGATTAGTCTTAGAACAAGTGTTTGGGCTGGGCTCCACTTCCCCAGTGGGTGGGCCGCCGAACTGACTGCTTATTTCAGTATTCAAACTTCCATAAAAAGCCATTACCATCTTTCAGTAAAAATACAGAATTCAGGGGTACTGAACCTGGTGAGTGTCTTATTCATGCTAAGACTCCCTCAAATAAACGTTAAGTTCTTCTTGAAAACTGTGGTCACGATACTTTTGCTTCACTTGTTGACTCATAACGAGATTACTCTATTTGGTGCAGAGTCTTGCTATTGGTTTCCCTTTGAATTTATAAAATGACTTTTCCACAGGTACAGTCCTACCTAGTTGTGTAACATTACAAACAAAGCAGTGATTCAAATATGGTTGAATGTTTGTATCTCTCTGGACTGTCTGTTCTGGACAGATCGTTTTTTCCTATCATGGCATCAATATCACACTATTTCAATCACTATAACTTTATGTCTAGAAAAAGTAAGTCTTCCAACTTTGTCATTCTTCAAGAAAAAATATCCCTTTCCATTTCTCTGTATGTTTTATGTTTGTCTATTTTCACACATTACAAGAAAAGCTTCCTGAGATTTTGGCTGAAATTATACTAAATCTATAGATCCATTTAGAGATAAATAACATCTTTACAATGCTGAGTTTTCCAATCCATAAATATAGAGAGTCTCTTTACTTATTAAGGTCTTAATTTTTCCTCAAACATGTTTCATAATTTTCTGTGGAGAGTTCTTATATAATTCTTATTAGACTTACACCTATGGATTTGAATTTTTGTAAGTGATTTTTCAAATCACTTTTCTAATTGGTTGTTACTGGTATATAGAATTAAAGTAACTCTTGAATATTGATCTTATATTTATTAACTCTGTAACTATTGGTCCTAAGTTTACCTATGGTTTTTCTATATTTTCTCCATTCACAAGATCACTGGTAACTTCTTTTTAAAATTAGTTTTAAGAATTGATCTGTAATACCCTAACTCATGTAGCTGGCGAAAATATTATTTTCATGTTAGAGCAGCTCAAATACAGGATTTCATATATTAGGTTAAAACTGTTCATGTTAGATCAGAATATTTGGGTTATTAGCCTCAGCACGGAAGAACACAAAGGGCACCCAATATATAAAAAACGTGTTTATTTTCTCAGAAGCTCAGGAAATACATATTCTGTAGGCACAGCTCCTGCCCGCCCCACACCTCCACACGTGTGTGGAGAAAAGAATGATGGCTTTGGTCAATCTATTTTTCCCTATTTCTTTCTCATTAAGCATGAAAGACAACAAAAAACTGGTTGAGATGGCATATTTTTTTGTGTCTCTGAACATTCTATCTTTTTGATATCACCATTGATGGTACTTCTTGTAACTTCTAGAAGACTTCCTCTCCCCATTTTCTTATCTTCTCTCCCAAATCACCTTCTTCCTAGGATTACTTCTTGCTAACGAAACTTCCCTTGCTGCCAGAGAGGGACATCTGAGGTCAGAGCCAGGTCTGATTTGGCTGTATCAGAAGGCAATGCAGATTGAAAGGAGGCCCTCCCGCCACAAACTGACACGAAATAACGGACCAGAGCCTTCGGTTGTGTCTTCAGCAATATTTATTGGAAACGGCAATGCTTCCTGTGGTAAGAGGTTTATACATTAAGCAGTAAGATTTGCCTTTCACTCCACGTGACCCACTACCGCAGGCGGCACATCTGAAGCAGCACGTTCAACCTCTGAACGAGTCTGTACAGCTAGATAAATAGAACTCTGGACACCTGACAGGACCTCATAACTGGTACAAAAAAACACAAAACCACTCATAAGCTTACACACAGCACTGTACACACGACATGAAGATGGAATCGAAGGGACGGATATAAAAGTAATGACTGAGGTGGGAAAAACTTTTGTATGTGCAGCCATACATCTTAAACCACTAAGCACAAAAATCATCTTTATTTGGTCCTCATTGAGGGCAGAATCTGCACAAATGATGTTCAAAGAATACAAGGTGGAAGCAGAAAGGAAAGACAGTTACTGTTTCTTGGTCTAGGAACTAGTGGAAAAATGGTTTCTTGTGTTTTTCTCCTTGTGTCTCTGTGCAAATGGACTCATAAAGCACATAATTCACAAATAAAACTGAAGTGAAGATATTTGTTCCCTCTTCCCTGTATCTTCAGAAATGGCCTAAATACATATGTGGTTTCTCTACAGCAAGAAATTTAAGCTTGGAAACCAGATGTTTTCCCATTTCCTCACAATGGAGAATCTTTTCTCTTCAGCCTCACCTACCAGGTACTGACTGCTAACCGTCTTGCTTAGAAATACAGCGGGAGTCCCCTCTGCCTTTACTAGCAGGGAGGGAAGAATATTGCCTGTCCCTCAGAAACAGGCATAATTGGGAGGAACAAAACTGACTGTTTTCAGAAAAGGTTTTTAACTCACATTCAACACTTTCCTACCAATAGCATCAAGGGACTGACTCATTCAGACCAGAAGACAAGTTGCTGGTGAGGGAGGCATTCTTCCACAATTCTGTGACTCACATATTTGGGAGGGGACAATGGGAAAGCAAGACCTTTCTCCTATTGAAATAGAGAACCTGAGACCTCGAGATGGCCCCTGGGTGATAGACAATATCTTCTGTAGGGTGGTTTTACTGTAATGTGGCTCATGGTCATATTCTAAGAAGCCACAGCCTCCTGAGAAGCATGTAAACAGCAGTTCAGTGACTACTGGCTGGTCTCAGATGGTGTTTAAAAAGCACATGCCATGCCTGCCAGCCTCAGAAGATACCACCCATCACCATGACTCTTGTGGGATCACACAAGTCAACCAAAGATACTCGGTGGGGCTTGATGACCTGGACCACTGCGGCCTGCATTTGGGATGTGTTGTAAGCAGCATTACCGAAGCAGTGGTTAAACGTAACTATCTGGGTCAAGAGGAGGTAAGCCTGCCAGCCCAACATCCTAATGAGGGAGGGCAACCAGAATCTCCACATAGTTGATGGGGAAGAAGCCTGACTGGCCATGAAGCATCCCCTCATACCAGTTCTCATCAATCTGGTTGGTGAGTGTGATGACATCACCCTCTTTAAAACCCAACTCCCCTTCATTTTCAGGTTCAAAGTCGTACAGAGCTCGGCAGCAAGGCTGATCCATTGGGGCACCTGGAAGTGAAAGCAGGAGAGAAGAACACAGAAAGACAAGGGGTATTTAACTCACATTTCTACCGCCTGCTTCACCTGCCTGGCCTGCAATCCCCCTGGTTCCCCCCTCACTCCTCTTCCCTGCTGAAGCTTCCTCCTGTGGCTAGTCCCCAGTCCGCCGCATGGCATATGCCCTTCACCAGTCTTGGGAAGTTTTCTCAGATCCCTGGAAGTTGCTAGATGCCTGCTTCCATTTCCAGTATGAAAAATGGCCTCATCTATGTCTTGACACATGCAACATGGTCCACCGAGGTTTGCCTTCCTGACAATGCCCAGAGATGGGAGACCCAGTGACTTAAGGAGTTTAAATGAGATTTAGGTTAATGGAATATGGCCAGAATCCTTTCCATGTTGGCATTTTTAAAGCTCTGTACATGTGAAAGAGTTGAGTTCATTACAGGGACAATGCTTGACAATGTCAGAATAACAGTGCAGTTCTAATTTTTTAAAGGTAAGGACTCTAGTCTCTGGAAAACTGCTGTAACGTGGTGAGAACAAAACAATGTAAGATCCTGGGTTCAAATTCATACTCTGAATGACCTCATACAAGGCACTTCCCTTTTAATTTCCTTGTCTAGCATTAGAACTAAAGAACTTACTCCACACTACTATTGTGGATATTAAGTGAGACTAGGTAAAAATTATATAACTTACTCTCGGTAAACCGTTGCATATATTAGGGTGAGTACATGGGAGTTCTGGCATACAAAAAGTAACATACTCTACCTTGAGTAAAATAATGAACAATGGAGCCATATCTTAAAAGTGATCTATTTTAAATGACCATCTATATTTAATATCACATGTATCCACATGGGCACGTAAACTCAGACATGTGCATACAGCTCTCGTCACCTAGATGACTTTAAAGGGAAACAGTGTCATCTGCCTTTTCACTTAATGAAATCATAAAATGAACAAGTCTCCAAAAGAAGAGTGAAATATGTGGTTGGTTTCTGAATAGGGAGAAGCAAACTCATCACGACTTACATGACTAGTCCTTGCAGCCAGCGAACTCCTAAGAGCCACTGCTCTGTTTACCCAACCCTGGGGCTCCCCACAGGGAGGCGAACACAAAGGACAGAGAGGACCAACTGTCGCCACAGACCTCACTTTTTCCCTTCATGGTCTCCAAAGAGCACCTCATAAAACATTTCCTACTACAGAACATCAAGCCCTGGGCTCCAGGGAAAAGAGGAGAAACTGCATTTCTTGAAGCCCATTTCTTGAAGTCCAGTATAAGATAGTTTCCATCTCTTCACCCAAGTGAATTGTTAAGGTTGAGAATGTTTCAAGCACCGGCTTTCACCTAGTCTGTGTCTAGGGGTGGAGAGCAAGGGTGCCAGCTAAAAGAACATATTATTGGGTATACGGCATTATTCCTGATAGAAAATAAATTTCAGCTTTTCCTATACACCCACTTCCGTTACCAGGGTACAGTGAGCTGGCTGAAGGTGGAGGAAGGGGGGAAAGCTAGCCAACGCTGAGATCCGAAATACGTTCACCTACAGATACATTCACCCAGATGCTCCGGTGACTCGAGATCTGCAGCTGGACATGCTGCTGGAGCTGCAGCCCGTGGGTTACATGTGAGTGTCTGTGGGCGTGCCCTGCCGGGTGTTCGCGCTCATGCGTGCTGGAACGCAGGCGGGAAAAACAGGAAACCAAGATGGTGCTCCCGGCACTCAGCTGACACATTAGGGTGACTTAACACCACAAAGGAAGGTCAAAATCAAATGTGTTACTTAGGAGGTTAACGTGTGTTGATGATGGGGGAGTGAGAGAAAAAGGGACGTACAAAGAAAGTTTTCCAGAGGAGAGAAGAGGGAAAAGGAGGGAAAGAAACAGTCAATGAGAAAAGAAGGAAGGAGTGCTTTAGAGGAGTTTCCACCGGACGAAACCATCCTGCAAGAAATGGATCACTGTAGAGCTCCTGTGTAGCCAGACTGGGCTGCACCTAGAATTTCTGGGACAGGGTCAGTGGGGTGTGCCCACGGCCCGTGTCATGGGGTCTGCAGGTCTCAGCTCCTTACCTGCAGGTTTGGGTGTTCCGGTGTGGGACAGGCCCCCGTTGGGCTGAGTACTGTCTCCAGTTGTAAACTCCAGGGTCATTCGTGGCTTAGGCTGATATTCCCTTCTAGGCTGAGATGAAGCTTGTCTTATTCTACATTAAAAAGAAAAAGGGTGGGGATAAGAGTATGGAGCCAATTAAGAAGCCAAAAGAAAAGCAGTAACATTCAGGAAGGCTACTAACGTGGAGCAAGGAAAATCTTAAAAAAAAAACCAACCAAACAAAAAAACCCGCCCATAGCCACTCGCTTTACAAATACACAGTCTGGTAGGTGTTGAGAACACAAAGAGGAACAGGACACAGTTCCTACCCTCAAGCATCTTACAGTCAGTAAGGGAGACCGAATGTAAACCCCTGAGGACCAGAAACCACAGTGAATGTTGTTACGGAGAGACACAGAATGCTATAGGAACACATGGGTGGGAGTGGAGAAGTGTCTCCCTGTCCACAGGAAAGCTTATGGAGAGGGAGAATAGACAGCTAAGGGTCATTCCCAGATAAACAGACCTTTCCAGAAGAAAGGGTTTAAGGGCTGGAGAAGGCCTAGAGTCAGGAAACACCGTGTGCCCTAGGAACAGTGAGTGGTTTGAGATATAAGAAACAAGAAAGAAATGACAGAAGACAGGAGCAAAGTGGAAAGGTATGACTAATTAATATCTTCCCCACACCTCTACGTATTTTCCAGAGTCTCGGGTGTTCATGAAGCAAAGCATACAGCAGATTTGCAAAGAAAGGGAGGGTTCAAGGTATGGTGATTATAGAACGATACTGACTTTGAACATATGTCAGAGGAAAAAAGGAAAATGGCTCTTTGTGCTCAGTGGATGTCACAAAGACATATGGTGCTTCTTTAGAATGTTGAAGTGCATGGATTTGAATCTTTCGAGAGGCTTCAGAGTGACACACATTCCCACAAGGGTACACTGAGGAAAGATGGACAAAGAGACACATAGGACAGGATGGGGCGTCTGCCTACAGCTGTCAGGCTGTGCCCTGCAAGTCCAGGGAGACCTGGTCACAAAGAAAATGAGGCACCCAGCCGCAGGGTGCACCTGAGAAGGAGAAACAGGCATATGAAAGCTGTTTCTCTGATGGCAGAGGACTTGCTCCCCATTCAAACGCTGCAACAAGACTCAGCCTTTCAAAGACGTGATGCTTGCCCAGCAAACCCCTGCTGCACCACTGGGTAACCTAGGGCGAGTTACTTTATCTGCCTGGGCTTTCCACCTGTAGGTGAGGCTAATCACACATCATCTATAGGGCTTTCGGAAGTCTAATAATGATACGCCTTCGGCACCCACCCAGAAAATCTGCTCAGCAATTCACACCATTATCACTGGGAGCATCCTGGCTTCCCGCCTGCACCAGCCAACACACAACCCAGAAGGGACCTCTCATAAACACAAGATTAGACTCAATGGAACAAAGTAAAACAAACCACAAGACACAAGAAAATCGAAACGAATGATCCACAAGGTAGGATCAGCAGGAATTTTGGCAGAAGCTTTTCTTCAGATGTATTCTATTATTTCCATTTCTTTACCCACCATTTCAGAGGAAGAAAATGAGAATATAAAATTCAGGAACTGTGAGATACCTTTCTTCTAGTCTGACGGTGACTTGCTGCAGGATCTGGACGGCCTGCTTGTGGTACTCCAGTTGGGCTTGGACAAGTGCAGACAGCTGGCTCACCTGTTCGATCTGCAGGCCAATGGGAGTCATGACTCAGTTATCGGGTCACCATCCTTAAGCAACTCCTACTGCCCGACACACAGCCCAGCGCTCGAAGATTCTATAGGTTCCATATTGGGTAAGGATAAGAAGCATCTGTGTGCTTGGAAATGTCAGTACCAGTGGAGAAGCCACATTATCAGGAATCCTTCTCAAGATCCCACACCTCTCACTGAATAATCTCATTGTTAGCTACCAACTTCCAGGTAGGATTTGGCTAATTCTATTGATTTCTTATAGAAAAAGAGACATTGATCAAAGGAAACTTTTCTCCCTATGCTTTTCATGCTATATTAGTGTTAACAAAAATACGAATGTTGATTTTTCACGTGCAGCAGCATGGAGGCAGTTTGCCAGGATGGAAAATCCTATTCCTCTATCAGCCTCATCTGTAACATAAAGGGGTTGGGTCGAGTGACATCTCGGGTTCATTTCAGCTCCAGTACTCTAGGCATCCTTAGTTACTCTTCATTTTGTGCCTCGGATTGTGATCTGGCTGAATATTGTCCTCCAAGTCAGCAAAGGCCAGCCATCCCAAGAGTTTTGGAGGTGGAATGGGGCACCGGATACAGGGAAGGAGCACTGTACCTCAGGACACCCCTAGGCCTACAGTATTCCTCTTCAGTAGGTAGGTGGGACACCAGCTGTTCTACATAAACACCAACCTGTACTGTCTCTGGGTGGTGGGGAAGTCCAGACATGTTCAACCCGCCCACCCTGTCACCAGTCAGGGCAAAGCAGTGAAGTGATCAACACACAGAGGCTCTGTAAACACCTTGGGAAAATCTGGTCAACAACTGATAAGGCCAGACATGGGCGTGAACAAGAACTTGAAAACTGCTTAGCTGGCTTTATTACAGGAGTGGTGGGAAGTCCTCGTAACTATAGGGCTGAAAGAATTCAACAGAATATAACTTCTAAAGCCATGAATAATAATTTAGCACACTGCACGTGGTGCCTGGGTGGCTCAGTTAGTTAAGCAGCTGGATTTTGATTTCGGTTCATGTCATCTCAGGATCATGGGACTGAGCCTCATGTTGGACTCCACACTGGGCATGGAGCCTGCTGAAGATTCTCTTTCTTTCTCCCTCTCTTCCTTCCCCCTCTTCTCTCTCTCTACCCTTCTCTAAAATAAAAAATAAACAACAATAATAATTTGGTGTACTGGAAATGTAAAAGGAGCTTTTAAACTACATTGCCCCAAATACCGTATCTATGCTACAATCATCAATCTCAATTGAAATTAGTTTTTGAAAGAAAATATCACCTTCACCTCAAAATACAGGACACCTTAACCTATACTGAACCCTCAATGCTAAATGCATTTTAGGTCATATTCCTTTATAATTCGAAGTCATTCAAATTATTTTTGACAAAGTATTTCAAGCTACTGGACTTTTACTTGGATCATCAGAAACTTTCTTCATCTTCTCATGACTGGTAATTCCTTAAGATCATGAGCAGACAAACATCTCACTAAATTAAACCATGGAAATATGGGGGAAAAAATACCTCCCACCATTTCTTGATCTACTTTATTATTTCAAATTATTTTAAAGAAATATCTATCAAAGTTCTATCTATCAAAGTTCTTACTACATAGTATAATTAGATATATGGACAATTTAAATTATATAACCTTTTAATATAATCTTGAGCCTCAATGGCAAGATTAAATTAGAAACCACAGGAGAGGCACTCACATCCATCTCCAAGAGATTGAACATGCTGGACTCAGCAATTTCTTTAGATTCATCGAATTTCTCCAGAGCCTGACGGAGTTCTTCATCTGGAATCTTGCCTTGTCGTTTCTTCTTATAATCAAAGTCCAGGCGTCGGCCCTCCAACTTCTTTAGATGATGCTGAAAAAGTCAAGGGCAGGAATATGCTTTGAAAGGGCTCATGGAACAGGTCTATTTACAGCTCACTTCTCCATCATGTCTATTAGTTTCCAAAATAAGACAGGCTAAGTTCTAAAATATCACGTCACCAGAAGACTAAAGGAAACTGCATCAGTGGGGCAAGTGCTTCCAAAGGCTAAATGTGGAGAAGCATCTTTAAAAATAAGTAAGGGCAAGGAAGAAATTTGGGGAATTACCAGTGCCCTTTATTTTCTGCCCTTGCTGCGCCAAAGCCAAGCTGGCATATGTCTTTCCAACCCATGACAGGAGCTGGGAATGTGTGCATATGGCCATCCACGGGCAAAACACTGCTACACAGAACCCACACAATCCCATCTTTAAGAGAAAGGGTGTCTCGTGAGAAGGTAGAGGAAAAACAATTTCTTTGAAGAGAAGCGGGAGAGACTCATTTTGCTTTTTCAGTCCTAGCACACTAACCCTAGAAAGGGCTTATCTTTGAGGAAACCAGTCGGTGAGAATCACCTAAGTTGCTTACAGAAATATGGATTACTGATCCCCTGCATTAAAAGACCCAGGGCCAGGATCTAGGAATCTATATCTCCTTTTTTTTTAAAGATTGATTGATTGATTTGTCAGAGAGAGAGAAAAAGAGAGTGAGCACACAAGCAGGGGGAGTGGCAAGCAGAGGGAGAGGCAGACTCCCTGCTGAGCAGGAAGCCCAATGCCAGACTCAGTCCCAGGACCCTGGGATCATCATCTGAGCCAGAGGCAGACACTGAACAGACTGAGCCACCCAGCTGCCCCTAGGAATCTATATCTTAACACTTACCCTTGTTGACTGAAGTGGCTTCAGGGAATCCCGGATAAGTTTAAGTCTCCCATTTGGTAGATGATGAAACTCAGCAGAAAAAGTCTAACTTGGAAGAGATGCTAGATGGGGCCTAATGACCCACAGCAATTCTTCAGTCCCTCCCTTCATCCTCCCCACTGTCTGGCTACCCAACCTCTGCCCAACCCTCTAGCGACAAAGTGGGAAAGTTCTTTCCCAAAGTGAAAAGTTATCTTTTTTTATTCTAAGGGATGTAGTACTTCATTACTAATGGGTGGGAGAAAACACTAGATTTCCCTGATCCTGAGTGTGTATGGCAAGAAAGAGAGGGAGATGAAAAGAGAGTTGGGAGTGGTGAAGAAATAAGAAGGAAAAGAAGAAGAAAAATACCCTAGACCTTCCCTCCCACTGTACAACCTCCCATCCATGCTCTGAGCCAAGTTAAATGTTTGTTCCTTTGGAAGGGATATTCTTGTAACACATGTAAACTTGTAGTCAGCTGTAGGGTAGAATATTGGGGTCAGGGTTAATATTGTAGATTAAGAGTGAGTCTGCCACTTACTACTGTAATCTTGAGCAAGTGATAGGACAAAGGAGACTCAGTCTGGAATAAAGGGATCTAGGGGACTTCAAGTTGTGGATGGCCTTGTTACGGCGAAGTTAATTTCAGAGAGGTTTCACAAATATTTGTCGAAGGAATGAATGAGAAAACATTACACACCTAGTTGGAGGTTAAGCCAGTTGAACTTTAATTCTGTGGAACAGCTCTATGTGTTTTATAAAGAGGAGGACTTTTCTTCCTCAGTCCTAACAATCACAATGAAAATATGGAAACATGTGTTTATGCAGTGATAGTATAACAATGTACCTAAGCTAACAACTGATACAGCTAGCCTTTTGGAGGATGAAATCAGCCCAGAAAGCCATAATTAATAAAAGTGGGTAGTACCAGGGAAGGATAATATTCCTCTGGAGGAAAAAAAAGGTTGATAACCTGAAAACTCAATGTGGAGAAGTCGAATGTATTAAGTGGCATAGTCATAATAGTGGAATAAAGTATTGCATTTCTGGTTTCTCTCAATTTATCTTGCTGAGTTATTTTGTAATCCAACGTCACCACACACGACAAGCTTGAAAAAATGTTTTCTGAGGGGAAAAGGGCACCTACGTTCGTAGGTTCAAATCAGTCACTTCCCAAAGATCAGTTGCAGATACCTGAATTTCTCTCAGATCTTTGTCATGAAGGTTCTGAAGGGGGTCAATGAAGTTCTGCTTCACCTCCATGTCCAGAGAGTCCTTCACTTCTGAGAGCTCCCTCATGGCCTCCCCCACCTCACCAAGAGCTGGGCCTGCAAGGGGAGAATGACTCTCTTGTATGTTAAAGGACAAAGGTGAAAGGTACCTGCAGTAAGAGGACCACCTCAGGCGAAAACCCAAGGACTCCTGCCTGTCTTGTGAAGACAGCCAAGATACAGGCAATATATAATGTTTTCCAGAGAACACTGTATTTTCTGCCTGAGATGGTCCATACAGTATAACAGAGTCAACGTTACCAAGGGGATGGTATTCCATATTATGAAGAACATGAAATTCTGTTTGTCCTTTAAGAAGCAACTGGGGAAGCTCCCTGCCCTCCCTTGTCAGTATTGGGCTATTAGGGAACCCGTTCAAGGCCCATGCATTTGGTGGAAGCAAATACCAGGAACAGAGGGCAGGGTTCAAACAGGAAGGACAGTCATTCGCGGAGACCGACTAACACGAAGAAGTGAAAGAAAAGTGTTCTGTATGGTGACTAAGGGTGGAGGAGAGAGGGGTGAAGGAATTCACCCGGGGCTGTAGAACTGGGTACCATGTACAGAAGAGCAGAGACTGAAGGGGAAGCTCATGGGGCGGGGTGTTACATCATGTTGACTGCTCCCTCCGCCTCAACACTCAGTCATGCCGGGCACACTGCACAGTAAGTTTCCAGGCATCTGGATACGTTCATAGGCTACCGTGAAGACTGGGATCTCATCAGGGAAAAAGAAAGTCTACAAAACTATGACACATCACACTAAAAATGACAAAATGATCCTGAAGGTAAACTTTTGGCCCCGTCTCTAAGACATAAAACTGGGAACTAAAATATAAAACGGTTGGAATCATCTCCTGCAGAGTGTCTTACTGGCAGGAAACCCCCCAGACAAAGGAAAGAACTCAAGTGTGGAAACCCGTCATTACCAAAGTTGCAGTCATCTCCCAGCTCCCTCCCGAACTTGAGCATGGCCTCCGCTAGCAGTGCCTCTGCCTGTGGGTAGCCTGGCCCCTTCTCCTGGCCGCGGATTTTTGACATGGTGTTGATCATGCTGAGTTTAGCTCTGGAAGCTGGAGGCAGAGAGAGCAAACAGTTTCATAGTAGGCAAGGTGATACAGTGGAGACAGGGCTGGACGAGAATCAGGCCCTAACCGGTCCCTAAATCAGCTCAGTGACGGACAAATACATCTTCACCTTCTCTAGTACAAGCATGTTGACCCACAGAGAGATACAGACAGACATTTTTTCTTTCATCCCTGAAATTTCCCTTTCTCTCAGTATCTTATGAGGAACTTAACAGAAAAGGCAAGGCTCTTCTGCGGGAAGATCCCACCTGCCATCATGCTCTCTTTCCCAATTTCCCGTGCACCTTTCCGGTCCTCTCTTCATTGAGGCAGCTCCTCTGTGGAGCTGGGAGGCCCCACAGAAAGCTTTTTGAAAACCCCTGAATTAGGTATTCTGTGTTTTAGGATTCCAGTTTTATATTTCAATTCTAGGAATCTATGACAAAGGTATGAAACTGTTAATTCTTGCAGTGTGAGTTAAGCCTCGTGCTAAGTTTCACTTACACCCTTATTTTCAAAATCAATGCTCAACTGAGATCCTGATCGTAAACAGACCCATGAAGAACAGAAATATCGTGTTCATTAAAAAGGCTTAATCACTTCCCCAGCACATAATGGCTTCTGAGAATTAGTTTTGTGCCACAAAGACAGCACTTCAATTTCTTTTTTGCTTTTGTTTTAACAAAAGGAGATGCCTAGAAAGCAATTCCAGTTTTCATGGAAGAAGAAGTTTTGCTAACACCCGGTGAAGGAGATTTTCCTGATGTTTGGATACCGGGTTTCCTCAGGTTCATTATTAGAGTGGGGCTGTACATTAGCCTAGGACTGTACCCAGGATGCCACTGGCATAGAAACCCTGATAGAATCACAGCTAAAGGCACTTCCAGCATTCAGTGGCTAATAATTAATCTTGAAACATTTGTTCCAAATAGGTCTTTTTTTAAAGGTTTTTATTTAATTATGTTTATTAACATATAATGTATTATTTGTCCCAGGGGTACAGGTCTGTGATTCATCAGTCTCACACATTTCACAGCACATACCATAGCACATACCCTCTCCAATGTCCATAACACAACCACCCTCTCCCTACCCCCTTACCCCCTGCAACCCTCAGTTTGTTTTGTGAGATTAAGAGTCTTTAAGTTTTTATTTAAATTCCAGTCACTCAACATCGTGTTATATTAGTTTCAGGTGTACAATACAGTGATTCAGCAGTTCCCTTTAACACCGGTGTGCACCACAACTGCACCCTTTAATCCCCGTCACCTATCTCACCCACCCTCTCCCCACCCTATAACCATCACTTAACTCTTCATCATAGTTAAGAATCTGTTTCTTTGTTTGCCTCCCTCTTTTTTTCCCATTTGCTCACTTATTTTGTTTCTTAAATTCCATGTATGAGTGAAAGCATATGATATTTGTCATCTTCTGACTATTTCACTCAGCATTATGCTCTCTAGCTCCATCCACGTCATAGTAAATGGCAAGATTTCATTCTTTTTTATGGCTGAGTAGTAGTTCATTACACACACACACACACACACACACACACACGCCCCACATCTTTTTTCTTTTTCCTCAGATCTTGGGTTAGGCTTAGGGCCAGGGTGATGATATGGGCCTGGTATCCTGCAGTTCAGGATCCTTCAGATGATTAGTGTTAGGGTTTAGGGGTTGGGATTAGGGTTAGGATTCAGGTATGTGTCTGATATCCTACAGTTCAGAGATCTCGCAAGAGAATTAACCACCAGATTTATGCTAGGGTGAAAGTAGACATGGCAGCCATCTATTGAGCTGAGGCAAGCTGGGATTGTGCGCTCCAAACATTCTTTGGTTTTTAAAAGTTTTTATTTTAATTCCAATTAGCTGACACACAGTGTTATATCAGTTTCAGGTGTACAATGTTGTAATTTAACACTTCAGTATGTCATAAATAGACTTTTATTTAAATTTGGGCTTCCAAGGTCAAAACTGGATATGAGGAGAGTAATCATGAGAGGGTCCTCCTGGCCCTGCCCCAGGGATATTATAATGAACAAGGCAGCTATATTGCTTGTCTTTAGGAAGTTCACAGTGAATTAAGGGTGGCATCTATCTTAAAAGCAATTAGAGTGAGATGTATATACTTAGTGCCATGCTTGGGAATTATAGCAAGTTACAGAAGGATAGCATCACCCCCATCTGTGGGGGTGAGGCCTTGCAAAGAAGGATTCTGGAGGGCAATATCTTCAAGTTTAGAATCACATAATGAGTAGCAGTTAGCAGTTAGCTGGGCTAATATGTAAAGCCTGGTGGTAACTGACAAAATATATATAACTCACATATTCTTTGCTTTTCAGAGAAAAATATATATAATACATGTTAAATTTCAAAAACTGAAAATTCCACATGGTCACACATTTTCAAGGGAATAATGTTATTAAAATATATTTTCAAAGCCTCTTCTAAAATAAGTCCTATCAGAGATCCAGAAAAGACACAGTCCCTGACCTCAGTGTGTTCATAGTACAGTGAGAGGTCAGATAAATAGACAATGGCAACGAGCATAAATGGAATGATAGATAATTTGCACACACAGAGAAGAACTAATAAGCACAGATAAAAGTGAAATAAGCAAACACTAGACAGTAAGAATTATAGAATGAACAGAAGGAAAGAAGATAAATGGAGACCAAAAAAAACAGAGTACTGAAAACATACATGGTGGTTAACCCTTTTACTCATGTTTTGACCATCTTACACTCTAAGGACTTACTTCTTTTACAAAAAGAAAGTTGGTATTGATTTGTGCTTCTATCTTGGTTCTGTAAAACGTCATCTTGCCATAAGTAATTACCAGAAGTCACTGGAATGTCTTAATATACTGTGGCTGAATTTCAAAGTCATCATTTTCAATGTTGGTTAATTATAAAAAGCTTTATTCTTCTAATCATTTAAGAACATCTTGGATATATTCTACATTTTCATGAGAAAGAGGAAGAAAACCCTATCAGTTTATTTCTTCAAATAATCTGAAATATCTATTAATCCATATATTATTATTCATATTATGAAGAAGTTAACTTTTACATTCATTCACAAACTCATTAAATATTTCTCAAGAATCTTAGATTAGTAAAACTTCTGTGTTCTTTTTTTTTTTTAATATTTTATTTACTTATTTGACAGAGAGAGAGATCACAAGTAGGCAGAGAGAGAGGGAGAAGCAGGCTCCCTGCTGAACAAAGAGCCCGATGTGGGGCTCAATCCCAGGACCCTGAGATCATGACCTGAGCCAAAGGCAGAGGCTTAACCCACTGAGCCACCCAGGCGCCCCAAAACTTCTGTGTTCTTAAAAGAAATCTTCAGACCTCTGAATTCATCATCTTCAAATGTAACCTAATTGTTTTTAAATGATTTTTTAAAAGCTATCTTTTAAGAAACAGTATAAGCTGGGAAAATATAAATTTTAGACATTAGAATTCCTATAATATGGTCTCTTCTCCTTCAAACTATTGTTTTTTCCTTTCCACCACTTTACTTTTCTCAGAAATTTTTACAGTCTCTCAGGTGACATCCCCATCCTCTGACTCATGTGCCTAAGAGCCTTTTAAGGTATAACAGAGGATGGGAACTAGAAAATTTGTTTCCTTTTGTTGAGAAATAAAATATTTTTTTTCAGGAGATCAGAGAAGATAACCAACCCTGCTTATATGGGATTCCATATTAAAAACAGGGTACTAGGGCCAGCCCGCATACTCAGCTGTAAGATTCCTCACCCACATCCTCCTTCTTGTCCCCCAGAGAACTGGCAGCCAGGTTCGTACCTACTGGGGAGGGGACTAGAAGATCCTTCTCTGGGGAATACAACCAATCCAGAAGAGACCTAAAGACACTGATAGTTGTAAGCACCCAATACAACTCTAGGCTAATAGCCCTAGAAAGAACCCATTACAGTTTGTAAGCCTCCATTGACCACCACAGAGCTTTACTGCCCTACAGCTAACAGCTAAGTGGAAAAAGACAGACACTGTCACTAGATTTTGAAAAGGGCTTCTAACATAACAGCCAAAACAAATGGGCAATTCCTATAATAACTATCATTAATGTTCTCAGGTGTCTAAAGATACTTTGCCTGTGAAATAAAAAAAGAAACAGAGAAGAACTCCTAGAAATTAATGTAATTTAACTGTATATGTGAATTTAATTAAAATATAAAATTAAAAAATCATTAGAAGCACAGAGTTGAGGCAGATCTCCCTAAAAGGAGGACAAAATTTTAAAAAGAGATGGAAAATCAGAAGAAAGCTTAAAATCAGGATTAGTCCAGGAGGTCTTATGGTTAAATAATGAATGTTCCAAAAAGAAAACACATAGAAGGGGAATATATTCTTTTTAAATTTTAAAGAAAAATTCTCAGAACTGGTATATGTATGTTTCCAGATTGAAAGGGTCCACTGAATGCCCAGTACATCGCTAAATGGGTCTACAAAGAGGACCACTAATATGAAATTTCACTGGGAACAAAGAAAAGTTCCTAAAACCTTTCAGAAAGAAAAAAAAAAAGGTTATATATAAACATCAAGAATTAGAAGATCACTGAACAGGAGACTACCACAAACATGAGACATTTCCTCAGAAAACAATGGAGCAATGACTCCAACTTTCTTAATGAAATTAATATATAACTCTATATTCAAATTATCAATGAAGCATGAAGATAGAACGATGACATTTTCAAACACACAAGGAAGGTTTCTGATCATTTTTCTTTCCAAGCGAATGGAAGGGGGATTCTACCAAAAGGAAGGTATAAATCAAGAAAAAGGACAGGTATAGAATCTAAAAAGACACCCAGTGTAAGGAAAGATGTAAAAATGATGACAAAAGGTGATCTCAAGATTGCCATTGTGCATCACACATTGAGGGGTAATGGTAGCTGATACTACATATCATAATCAGGGTATGTGTAGCACAGGAAGCCATGTGTACAAAGGAGCTATAGTCTCACCATGAGCCCCATGAGGTCAAGCTACACTTATCAACCACTATAGCTTGCTTTATAATGCACCCTTAATTGGCTTCCCCTCTAACCTACTTCCCTTAACATTTCCTGGAATCACTTCCCAAATAAACCATTTGTGCTCAAATCCTTGCCTCGTGGAGTGTTTCTGTGAGAACTCAAACTAAGACAACCACCAATCTAGAATGCAGTACCAGATATCTCAAAGATAATGAACATGTGACCTGTCTCAATATAATGGGAGAAAATTCATGTGCATATCAAAATATTTGAGAAAGAAGTAATGCATGGTACACAAAAAGTGAAGAAAATGAAAAACTGGGGCATCTGGGTGGCTCAGTCAAGTAAAGTATCTGCCTTTTGCTCAGTTCATGACCTCAGGGTCCTGGGATCAAGCTCCATGGGGGCCTCCCTGCTCAGCGGGGAGTCTGTTTCTCCCTCTGCTCCTTCCCCGACTTGTGTTCTCTTTCTATCTCTGTCTCTCTCTCAAATAAACAAAATCTTTTTAAAAAAGAAAATGATGGGCATCTGGGTGGCTCAGTGGGTTAAAGCCTCTGCCTTCGGCTCAGGTCATGATCTCAGGGTCCTGGGATCGAGCCCCACATGGGGCTCTCTGCTCAGCGGGGAGCCTGCTTCCTCCTCTCTCTGCCTGCTGCTCTGCCTACTTGTGATCTCTCTCTTTCTGTGTTAAATAAATAAATAAAATCTTTAAAGAAAAAAAAGATTTAAAAAAAGAAAATGAAAAATAAAGCAATATTAACTCCAGGAAAAACAAAAATATTGTAAAAGAAAGGAAATACAGTCATACTATATGTATCAGCTCTGTATAAGTTTACAAGGGCATAACATGTAAATACTGAATACTAATCTTAACAAAATTATGCCACAAACATACATAATAAGGAAAGGAAAGGATGTGGGAGAATGAGAAAATAAGAGAAGAGCAAACAATTCTCAACTGCCAAACTGGGAGTCAAACAGAGAGCACTTAAAATTGGAAAACCAAGCAGGGAGCAACATGAGCATGGTGTTTCAAGACCAGAAGGAAAAACAAAGAGCGAGCCAAAAGTGTTGTTTCTGGGAACTGGGGAAAGAATGCAACTCCAAGGACACTGCTATTTTTTTGTAAAAAGCTTTATAAAATTCCTTGATTTTGTATACTATGTACATGTATTATTACCTTTATTTAAAAAAAATTAAATTTAAGATACCTCCCACTCCCCTTTCCCTCAGGAGACCTAATTTAGTGGCTGAACTGGATAAGCAAGATTCATGGTATCTTGGTAATTGGGGACTGTTCCAATCTCATGGATCTTTCAACCAAAAAGTTTTATACCTTAACTGGTTTAAGGAGAACTGGCCAGGAAAAGAAAAAATATAGATTAAAATGTAAAATGCCATCAGAAAATCATCAAAGAAAAGGGCTTGATGAGTCCATAGCCAGTTGATTTCTGGAAGCAAATGTATCTAGTCAACTTCAACAGCAAGAAGTGAAATTAGATTAACCTTTCCAAAATAAAAGGGGTGAGAAGGGGGGTTCCATTGTTTTGTGCTCCATAAAAAGGCAGTTTATTTTTTGGCCTACTGTCATAACTACTGTGAAAACTCGGAAAATTCACAACTTTCACTTCTTGGTTTTTAAATTTTTTATTTCTTAATCCAAATGAACAAACAAGAAAGCCATTAGGTCTTATGTCTCAGAGAAATCAGCATAGTGAATTAAAATAAATATTGGCTTTGGTTCAGACAAACATAGGTATAAATCCAGGCTCAAAATCTTACTGGCTAGTATATTCCTGAAAAGTAATCATTCATAGGTTGTTTTCTGTATTCAATGAAAAACAACAAAAAGAGTAACTATCTTAGACACACAACAGGCACTGGAGATGGGGGAAAGCACTCCTTTATTTCCCTTCTCAAGTTCTTTTTTCTGAGTATGGGCGCTGGAGTGCTTTACTGCCTGCTTGAGTGTTTGGGGAAATCCATTTCCCAGAATCCCTTTCCCACATGCTTCACAGTTAGAATTGGTAGATTGCAAGGCTGTGCAAGACTTAGGAGGTAAAGGGGAAGCAGTAGTCATAACATTCTGGAAGCTGTCACTATATAGAGGGGGTAACAAACTGATGCAGGGCTACAAATGGATTCCACCTTGCTCCCCCCTTTCCCTATTCTGTGTCCAGCTCTTCTCGAATACTGACTCTGCTCATCAACAGTGACCCTAGGCCCACCAAAGATGTTCTGTTGCAAATGCAGAAACAGTGATCTTGAAGAGCCAACAATATTCTACTGGATTCTATAGCTTTTGCAGTTCTGCATTAGCAGCAGGACCTGCCTACCTTTCAGATTCTTTTCTAAGTTCATTCACCTGGGTCAGAGCTGGTCAGTGACCTTTTTCTCTCATCCACTAACTCTACTTTTTTGACATTTACTCAGATCTTCCCATAACTGTACAAGCTCTCTTATGATAAATCTTTTATTCCATGATATCCACAATGACTTTACTTCCCTGACTGAAACCCTGATTCATATAATGAATCTCATATCTCAACTCAAAAAATCATAATCTACCCTGGATGGAACCCTGAAAATAAGTCAACAAAACTGGCTGTAAATATTTCAATTCTGCAAAACTGTGTTTTCAGAATCAGACATAAAAGAGAATAACTAGGTAGGAGTGAGCTGCTAATTGCAGAAAGACCACCAGGAAAGGGAGCCAGTTTAACAAAGTAGGATTTAAGACCAGGACTTTGGAGTTAGACTGAGTACAAATTCTGGTTCTATTTCATGTTGGGTAATTTTGGCCTTCAGGCCTATACCAGTGTCTCATCTGTCAAATGTTACCTCCCCCAACACAGGTCTAGGCTGACATAAGGATTAAATGACATAATATATGTCACAATGCTGGCACAAGATAAACATTCAACAAATGTGGGCTATTTCTGAGTGCCACTTATGCCCTGAAGTTTGCCATGTGATTGTGTTATGAATTACCTAACCTCTCTGAGTCTCAGGTTCATCCATAAAATGTTAGGGGGAAAAAAAGGAGACATTAGATATCCTATAAACTCTTTCAAGTTCCCATATTTAAGGTGATTGTTATTAGATAGAAAGCTCTGAGCTCAGGGAAAGTACACCCTGGCCATCAGACATAAATTTGCAGCAGTTTCCTCAAGTTACTAGAACTGCTCCTCTTGAAATGGACTCCCCTCTCTCAGTCCACCTGCCCAACATAATACCAAGCATACTTGCCCCACTCCCACCACTTTTTTTTAACCAAGTCTTTCTCAATCACCCTTTAACTGTACTGCCTCCAAATATATAGGTGATCCCTCCCCTCATTTTATGTCTCCATCCCGCCCTGTATAAACACTGATCAGATCTCATGATACTTTCTCTCTTTGCTGCATGTCTGTTTCCTGATTACATGTCCTACTGAATTCTAGCATACAGCCGACCCAGTATATGCTTACTTATTAACTGTGGGCCAAATGTCTTTATTTAAAAGTTTTTATTTTTTTAATTCAATTCTTTTGCATATGTTATTTTTTCCAATCCTTTGGAAAGACCTCCCTATTCAAAGTCCTCGTAGTGCTCTGAAACAGAGCTAAGCCTGCCGATAAGCTCTAATGACATGCTAACTTTGTGATCTGATGGGATGATTTGGGAAAGCGAGTCATGCTGATGGCAATCTGGCTGGCATTCCCCTCACACAGACTAGATTTTAAGATTTCTGAGGTTCCCAAGGCTTTTCATTTCTCTTGCCTCCATTTCTTCATGTGCAGAAGGGAAGACTCCTGCTTCCCATTTACTCTCACTGAACCTGGCTCTTGGGTTCTGAACCTCACCTCTAAATTATGTCATGAAAAACTGGTTTTATGAAATGATAAGAAATTGATCACATAATCTCTCAATTGTGTGAGCCCAGAATATGGGGTCTCTTTTCCCTGACAAAAGAGGGTTCCTAAGCTAAACTGTAAACCCTATCTAAGGGGATACAAATTAATTTAGTGAAAGTCAATAAATAGTTTACACCAGAAACAATTATGTATTCTCTGATACATGAAAATTCTGGATTTGCACTGCCTGATTGAATTAGTACTTATCAAAAATCTTTTACACTCTTCCATTATAAAAGAAACATAACAAGTACTTATTAAGCACCTACTATGTGGAAGGAATTATGCTAGTGAGACTCTAACAGAAGCAAGAGACAGCCACTGCCCTCAATGAGCTTCTTGTCTATTTGGAGAGTCAGAGATCACACCACTCACCTTGACACAAAGCGGACCCCATACTGTGGGTAAGGTCCTAATGAATTCACGACACAGAGAAGAGCAGTGAATTCCATTTAGAATAGTAAAGCTAGGAAGGCTCATGAAACAGGTGACACCTGAGCTGGGCTTTTTCAAAAAGTAAGCTGTAGGGCAGAGCGATGGGAAAGACTTTTCTAGCCCCCTGGAGACTATGAGCAAAGGTACATGAAAGTACCTGATGTATCTGGAAACTTGAGAAAGGCTGAGGCTTAGGTGAAGAGGCCACAAAGTCGGAACCAGATGGTAAAGGCCTGAGTTTTATGCTAAGGAGCTTTGATTTTATTTTGTAGACAATGGATTCCTGTTCAAAGGTTTCTGACAGAGTTATTTCAGATATAGACCTTTAAAAGAGCTTCAATTCAGATTAAATCAGATTTTGGTTTGGGGAAAAAAAAGATTCTTAACATCAATTAGGGAAAGTATGAAGTGCAAAGGGTCTTCCCAATGTCAAAGAAATTACTGCCTACCTATGCTTTCTTCTAGTTTTATGGTTTCAGATCTCACATTAGGTCTTTAATCCATTTTTGAGTTTATTTTTGTGATGATATAAGTAGTCCAATTTCATTCTTTTGCAATTGGCTGTCCCATTTTCCCAGCACCATTTGTCAAAGAGACCGTCTTTCTCCCATGGAATATTCTCCCCCTTTGTCATAGATAAATTGAACATACATGTATGGGTTTATTCCTGGGCTCTCTATTCTGTTCCATTGATCTATATGTCTTAGAAAACATTTTAAAACCAGATTTGAAGACTCCACCTCTGTCTTACTGATTCAGAATATCTAGGAGGCCAGACCATAAAACATTTCCCTAAGTGTACCCTGGAGATGTGAACAAGCACACTTGGGCAAAGGAGTCCACCTCTTGCTGGACTAGACAATCAATTTGCTGACTTTGTAGGCTTATGATTCTGGAATTTTTCTTTCCAGCCCATACCTCTCCACTGTGTCACAGACCCATAGATCTAGTATCTACTTAACATCATAAGGATTTTTACACATTTCAAATTTAACATGCTCAAGCTAAACTCTACAGTATTCCCTATAGGAGTTCATCTAATTCCACCCATTCTTCTACCTGCTCAGGCCCCAAACCTTTGATGTCTCCTTTGGTCCCATACTGCATATCTACTCTGCAAGTAAATTCTGTCAGCTCTGCATTCAAAACAGACCCAGAATCAGAGCACTTGTCCCTTTGGTCAGAAGCCCTGTCATCTGTCACTTGGGTTGTTTAAAAAAGCTCCTACTGGTCTCCCTGCTTTCACTCATTACCTATTCTGTCTATGAATCTCTTTCAGTGTAAATCAGATCAGGTCACCCTTCTCAAAACCCTTTAATGGGTTCCCATGTCATTCAAAATAGGAGAGACAGTCCTATGTACTTGTACCACTGCCTGACACTGGCTATTTACTCTCTGTCAATCTCCTTTCACTGGACTGGAGGCTCCATGAGGTCAGGGTCTAGTTCTGCTTCTTTTACTGATATGTGCCCAGGGCTTAGAATACTAGAGTAAACGTGACACATAATTAAAAAAATATTTTCCTCTTCTATAGAATGCAAAAAATTAAAGCTACCTTGCTGGGTTGTTGTGAGGATTAGAAATTATGTTTTTAAAGTATCTAGCACTGTGCTTGGCATTTGAGGAAATACTGAGTAAAACTGAAGCTATCACTAATATGAAAAAATGTTTTTTTATGGAAAGTAGGTTAACCAAGAGTTATATTGAACTAAACAAATACAGCATTCCCAGATTATCATGGACAAGATGAAAGTTTTTAGAGTTTGCAGATTTAGATATAAAATCTAGTGCTGTCTCTAGTATGACACTAAGCACAGGGATAAGACAGCCCCATCTAGGTAAAAGGAACAGAGTTGGTAAGAGAAGAAAGGAAAGCACAAGAAGATATTCAGAAAATTCTACATTATCACTCCCTCCTCTCTGCCCCACTACCTCTATGTCTGTGGATTAAATCTAAAGGAGCTATAACATTGACTTAATAGAAGTTTCTAGTCTAGGTTTACTTTGATGGGTAAAAGACAATAAATAAAACGTTAAAATCCTTTCTCCTTCCCTGTGAATAAAAATGACTGAGCTAACTCTCTTGCTCTGCTGTCCTGGAGACCTGATAAAGGTGTAATCACCTATAACCAGGTAATATGGCTTTTGGTAAATTTCACGCTGATTGATACACTGGGAGGATTATGAATGAATGATCAGTGCCTGGTCAAGGTGGCAAGGTGGCAAGCCTTAGTTCCAGGCTTCTCTAAGTATAGTGAATCTTGTAACTGGCCATATCCCTTACTGGGACCTGAGAAGTAACAAATGATACTCGTAATATTGACTCCTATTCAGGACATGGAATCTCTAAGCCCCTTCTCCCCCTATACCTGTTGTCTTCTCATTCTCTAGTACCCAAGCTGTCCCTTGGAAAGCCAGGAGATAGCTGTTGGCTGCTGTATGGACTACCGATAGAAACCCCCTTGAAGAAAATGCACAGCATTGCCATGCTCGCTTCCAGTCAGAACGTTCTTCCAAGTGAGCATTATGCCAAGGAAGGCTAAGAGTCATGTGGGATAAAAGGTCTATTTGAACCTATGAAGACACCCAAAGTGAGTGTTGCAGAGACTTATGAGCAATCTGAAGTAAACAGTTTATTACTTCTTGTGTTAGTTTCCTAAGGGCTGCTGTAACAAAGTATCATAAACTGGGCTGCTTGAAACAATAGAAATTCATTCTACATCCCATTCCTATACCTCATCCTATGCATCCTTTCCACACAGCCTGAGTCATAGCCTTTGTAATAAACCAGTAAACATTAAATAAGTATTTCTCTGAGCTCTGTGATCCTCTCAAGCAAATTACCAAACCAAGGTAGGGAGGGGAGGGTCAGAAGCACCAGAGGTTCAGAAATGGCACTGGTATCCAATGTTGGGTGCTGAGCCATTGGTATCCAATCTTGTGGTGCTGAGCCCTTAACCTGTGAGAACTGACACTACCTCCAAGAAGATGGTATCAGAAGTGGACTGCAAGACACCAAATGGAGTTGGAAAATTGGTCAGCATGAGACAAACCTCAGTGTCTGGTGTCAAGAGTTCTGTGGGTAAAGTGCAGAGAGAAACAGTTTTCCATTTCTATCTCTAAAACAGGATGTAGCACACTCAGATGAGTGGGTGTTGAGGTTTTGACAGACATTTGTTGGAAAACCTTGAGGTTTTTTCTAGAAAGCTTCTGTGAAATGTGAAGATGTATGGATCCTAAGCCTCTGTGGTCAAGACAAAAGTATTTTCTAAGGAGGTTTGGTCCCAAAGACAGCAATAGCAGAGGATGGAGTGTTCTCTTTCCTCAGGGGAAAAAAGGGGGGGAGGGAATCCTAATTCTTTTTAAAGTTTCATTCACTGTAATTAAAAATCAAGGTCTATAGCAAATGGAATGTCTCTAGATCTAGAAATCAATAATCTCTATGGAACACAGAAATCTGGAATGAAGAGGTTAGCACAAATGTAAGCACAGAGCAGGAGGGGATGCAGGGGGACAGGGTGAAGGAAGCGGATGTTCCCGGAAGTGGGGGAGGACAAGGATGGGCTGTGAGTCTGCCCTTTTGCACTTCATCTTCCTCCCCACCCTCAACGATGACAGGAGGGTTTGGGGAGAGACCCTCCACAAATAAAAACAAAATTACAACCTGCTCGAAGTGGCTTCTTTCACTCTTTAACTGTGAAATTTCAAGTAAGAAAACACAGTGACAGAGCACCTGTCTGTCACCACAGGGAAGCAGAAAAGCCAACCTCCAGTTCTGGCCTGTGTTGATGAACACGTATGACAATCGGAAGGGGTGGTCATGGTATTCCAAGTCACATTTTCATGTTCTAACCTAATGAATGCAGCTTTTAATAGGGGAGTCCAAAGACATGGAATAAACTTTCCAGATTTAATGAAATGACTTAATTCCTTTCTACCTCTCTACCCACCTCATGGAAACCAAACCTAGTTGCCCAAAGGAACAGAGATCTGTTGAGGACAAACACTTAATGATTCCTACTAGTATTCTTAAGTGTCTGGTTTGAAAATTTAGAAAGAACCTGGATATATTTTTGAAAAAGTAAAGATCAGGGCCACGGTTCACCCCACAGCTAAGATCTCTGAAGTATCTGCTGTGTGTAATTCACATGCATCATCTCTTCAGACCTCCTGATAATGTGAGGGCCAGATTTAGTTTCTCCATCTTGTATATAAGGAAAGTAAAGCACAGAGAAATGGTGCAACTTGCCCAAGGACACATAAAACAAGCAGAGCCAAAACTGAATCTTAGCTCTGTCTCCAAAGCCCGCTCTCATCCCAGAATGCCACTTTGGCTCTTGTTGTTTTATTAACATCTTTGTTAAAATAGGTCAAATCAGGACTTGTCAGCTTTAGCTATATTTACTCTTGTTAGGTGATTAAAAATGCGGAGGTGAGGAAGTGTGATAGACACTGTGATTTGGGAAGCAGGATGAGTACCGCACCGTCAGGGGATTGGAGATGGTTTTCCATCTATGTGACCTTGGGGAGCTACCTAACTCTCTCTAGACCTTTGCTTCCTCACTTCAACATAAGAGGACTGGCTTACCTGAATTCTGCAATCTTTCAAATGCAAGAACCTATATGTATACACTAGAACTCACTAGGATAAGTGGACTAGGTAATTTACAAATGAAGAGGTCTTAGCATGTACAACCTAATGTTAATTTTCAAAATCAATGAAACTCATCCTTTGCAAAACCATCGCTGAGTTCAAAACCAAAAGGTCTTACTTTAAAAACCCCAATGTAAAGATGTGAGCTTTATTCCTTTTTTTTTTACGCCTTTTTTGTTTTTGTATTTATTTCCACAAGAAAGAACACTACCGCCAGAATATTTCCTAATGATCTGGCTTCTGTTTATGGTTCTTTACAAAAATAAGAATTTTTTAAAGATAAAATAGCTATTTCAAGGAAACCAGAAAGGTGATTTATTTTCCCTTCTTGTAGAAATTATTACATTTCATTAGTAGTAATCAATTACTTAATTCAGCAAACACTATGAACAAGTAGGTTAAAATTTAGAGGACAAAAGGATATAAAAATGTGTTCATACAGCCTCTTTTTTAAGAACTGCATTCTCCTGTGTGGCAGAATCTATTTCCATTTCCTACTAATTAACGTGAGGACACATGCTATCAAAGAAATAACACAGGACAGGGTTCAAATTGCAGCTCTGCCATTCACCAGCTCTGCAGGGAAGAGAGGAGCTTACCACCCCCCCATCCCCCCCATCCCGGCCTCACTGATCCTGGTTATAAGTGGGGAATAACAATACTTAGTGATAATACTGTTGTGATGGTAAAATCACAGCGATTGTGACATATGTAATCAAAGCAGGTGCTAAATAAATGTGGGTTCTTTTCCCTCTTTTGGCTGGAGAAAACTGTGACTGATAGCCATTTCATCGAAATCACCAAGAGCTAAAATTCTGTTTACCTCTTCATTATCTCTCAAGGCTCAATGATGCCTTTAGTTGTTGCAATAAATTAATTCTGAATTATTTTTAATAAGTCTGTAAAGCCTAGTGCAGATATTACAACTGAAATGTGAGCATAAATCACCAAATCACACTAAATTAGATTTGGAGCTTAACATTTGCAACAAACTGTAGGTAATAAACAACACTTTAGCATATATTTCACATCTGCAACCCTTTCTGAATGTGTCCTGGCCTCATTCTCCCAGGTGAGATCTCAAGAGGATTTACAAATCTGAAATGAGCCCCGATGCCCCCTGCACTGTAAGCAGCACGCTCCCTGGCCTTGCACACTGACCGTTAGTAAAGGACACAAAAGATATACATGACAGCAAGGACGTAGGTAGATTTCCTCAAACCTGTGCAGTTTCTTTTGAAGTTAAATATTCTATAAATACTCTTCTAGAGACTGAGGAAAGGAAAGAGGAAGATCTGCCCACTCTAACTCTAGCACTGGATTATGCTACTCTCAACCCAAATAATGGTGATTATGTAACACTTCTCTCCAAGGCACCAGAGCTCTCTTATGCCCTGCTGAGTGGGAAGCAGAGGAGAAGTATTTTAAGACACTGAGGAGTGGTCCACGGCAGCCCTAAGAATCCATAAGATCGGACAGTGCACATCTCCCACCTCCGCGAGGGGCATTGCTAGGTGCCAATAAAGGATGTATAGGGAGCCCTGGGAAAGCAGGTGATTACCGCACAGAAGCATAAAATGGCTCCTGCAATGTGAAAAAATACACAACCCTCTGAGTACTAACACCACGAGACTTTACTTTTTCCAGTTCAGGAAGCAGTCAGAGGGTGGACACTTGCCCTGTGTGTGGGGAGGGGCCTGCAGTGGGACTTGTCCCTGGGGGCTCAGGGAGCCCCTCTGTGGAGGCCTCATCCTACCGCATCTCACTGTGGAGGAGCTGCTAGATAAGCCCCTGAGATATCCTCAGCTAGGCAGACCCTGCAGGCTACAGGAGGGTGAGGGATGTTTCTTGAGCCCCTACAAAGTGTCAGGCAGTGTGCCCGTGCTTTTCACTGTCTCATGTTTCAAAGGTATCTTCAGACTTAGCAGAGAGTGGACCTGTCCTACCACTCCCTACAGAATTCAGGAGACTATCTTAAGCTGAAAAGATGCATACAGGTTCTCCTAATCTACTTTCTGCTCCCATGGAAGGTATTCAAGGGAGCCAACAGGGTAAATGGCCAGATGACCCCAGTCGACAGTGATATGCCTGAAACAGAAGCTCTAGTTGGGAACAAATAGCCATACTGTACCGGTTTTTCATGCTGCATAAGAAAGTTACACAAACTTAGTAGGTTCAAGCCACACCTTTATTGTCTCACAGTCTCTGTAGGCTAGAAGTTCGGGTGCAATTTACTGAGTCCTCTGTTCTTGGTCTCACAGGCTATAGTCAAGATATCAGCCAGGCCATCATGGTATCAGGAAGCTTTATGGGAAAACAATCTGCTTCCCAGTTCACGCAGGTTGTTGACAAAATTTCAGTTCCTTGTGGTAGTATCACTAAAGGCCCTCGCTTCCTACTGCCTCTCAGCTATGGACACCCTTATAGTCCAGAGGCTACCCTTAACCCCTGACGTTTAGCCTGCTCCCTCAGCAGTCCTAACATGATCATTTCCTTCTTCCAGGCCAGTAGGAGAATCTCTCTCACTCTGGACTGCTCAGAAAGATTTATACAAAGCAATGTGATCACAGGGAACATCCCATGCACTTTTCCATACACTGTAACCTAATCAAGGCAACATGAGTGCTGATCCCATTAACTTGGCCATATTCTTTTGATTAGAAGCAAAGCACAGAATCCACCTACACTCAAAAGGAAGGGATTGGGCAAGGGCATGGATCATTAGAGGTCACTCTAGACTGAATTCACCACATACCCCAAGACTAAAGGTATCTCCACATTTTGTAGAATATGACAGTGAAAAAAAAAATGGACTGTGGAGATAGTCGTATCTGAACATGAATTCTGATACTTTTGTTGCATGACAACAAAAATTACTTAATCTCTTCTGAAACTTCAGTTTTCAGAAATGTGAAAATGGGAAGAGTTATCTGTGTGTGTAAATATGGATGTCCTGTCAATAGCTCCAGCCCAATGGGCTTAACCATGAGATTATATACTGCCATACTTTTCCCAAAGCAACTGTGAAATGTATTAATTGTACATGACACCAAGTAGATACAACATAGACAGTGTAACAGCTCTGATCCTGACATGTTCAAGTCTACCTGGGAGGTCAGCTACTCCTATAGATGGAGCTTAAATATGCTTAACATGATTTGATTTATTCATTCAGCAAATTAAACAGTTACTAAGTACCACTGTGCTAGGTGCTGGGTATACACAAATGAGCAAAACAAATACAGTCTGGTCTCTGATGAGTTTATGACACAGTGGGAGGGATAAATAGCACCGATTTAATACTGAGGGCACTATTTTTATATTAGAGATAGTAAACAGGACAGGGTCCCTACCCTGCTGGAGATTACATTCTAGATGGAGAATGTGGGTGATTAGCAGATGATTTTTAAAAAGATAAAATACAGAGGGGCACCTGGATGGCTCAGCTGGTTAAGCAACTGCCTTTGGCTCAGGTCACGATCCTGCTGTCCCAGGATCAAGTCCCACACCAGGCTCCCTGCTCAGCAGGGAATCTGCTTCTCTCGCTTACCTCTCTCTCTTTCATTCTTTTCTCTCTCTCAAATAAATAAATAAAATCTTTAAAAAAAAAGATTTAATTTTAAAAATGATAAAATACAGAATAATTTCAAACAGTGATAGAATAGAAGGGATATAAGAGGAGTGAGAAGAAGCTACTTCAGACAGAGCGTCCAGGGAAGGACCACACAGAGAGATGGCATGAGAGGAAGGTGCAGCCACAAGGGAGCCAGGAGAAGAGTCCCAGGCAGAGAAACTTCACGTGCAAAAAGCCTGAGGCAGGAACAAGCTGAGCATGGCGAGGGTCAGAAGAAGTTGGTGAGCGTGGATGGAGAGCAGCAGACGCTCAGCAGCAGGGCAAGCGCCCAATCACGGAGGGACTCGCAGCCAGTAAGTGTGCCCTCAGTTCCGTGAGAAGCCACCGGAGAATAATAAGCAGAATAATGACGACATAGGAGTCACACCTTTAATGGAATGACCTAGCTGCTCTGTGGAGAATGTAAAGCAGGGGAGCAGGAAGGGAGGAAGGCAGGATACTGAACACAGAAAAGCAACATGTGAAAGTACATACTGTGAGAAATGCAAGAAAAGATAGGAACGGGGCTCTCTGACTGCAGTGTATGAACAACAACACTGCACTTGGGCCACGGGCATTACAGTCATATCTTAACTAGCAAACATCCAATAAAAGTCTAAGCAGTGATAAATGCCATGAAGAAAAATAATTCAGGAAGTGTTTAAAGAATGAGGAGCAATGATGTTTTAAACAAGATGGTCAGGGGAGCCACCCAAATATGACGACACTGGAGCAGAGACCTGAGGGAGGACATTGAGAAGATGTGGGGGCAGGTGATGCCGGCAGGGCTGGACCGTCTGGATGAGTGGGGGAGCTTTGTGTCTGAGGAACAGCGGGGAGGCTGGCAACGCTGGTGCCCAGGGAGCCGAGGGAGACGGGCAGGAATGTGGGAGATGATGTCAGACTGTCGACCCCGTTATCCCAATAATAACTTTCAATGCTATTCTAAACGGGAAGCAGTGGAGAGATCTGTGAAGGGGACTCACGTGTGGGCCTCACGAGAATGCAACAGTGGAGTGGAGCTGCTTCAGAGGAGACTCAGGGAATGGCTCTCAGGGGAGGTGATATTTAAGACAAAGCAGGGAAGATGAGTAATAGGATAGATGTCAAGTAAGGGGCAGGTGGGCATTCCAGGAGATGGGAACAACCAAGTGCCAAGTCCTGCTGCAGAAAAGAGCGTGAAGCCGCAGAGAGACTACAAGGCCAGGAAGCCTGCAGGGGTGCAAGGGAGGGGAAGGGACCTGGAGGGACTGAGAGCTGGACCACCACACGCAGGTAGGGGGTCAGTGACTCAAGGCTATTAGTGTGAGACTCCACTAGCTTAATTTTCTGCATATATGCACATGTTAATTGTCTGATATCTGTTATGATTAAGTACATTTTATAAGGTCTGGCTTACCAGTCTTTAAAGACACAGAAATGAGGATCAGTAATCTACCAGTGCCCACTGACTTAAAACCGGATCATTTAAGGGACCTCAAATAGACTAGGAAACTAATCATTTTCAGTATTTTTCCCAAAGATGCAGTGACAACAGGAAAACCCTGCAGCCTGTTCAGTATAGTGTAGAGACGACACTACATACCACCTGCCTTATTTTCCTCTTTCATCCCTAAAAAACCCGATTCCTTTCAACTGCAGCAACATTTTCCTCACAATTACTTTTGTTATCTGTCCTTATGCATTTTCCTTACTCTTCAGTGTCAGGATTTAGAAAAGTAAAACTTCTGGCTACCAGACTCCAAACATATCCCCTATTCTTTAAGAGAAAAATAGATACTTTCATTCATGCATCTAATCAGAAGACCTACTGAAGGCAAACAATGAAGCAGGCACAATGCTAAGAGCCCTGAAAACCAAGATGAATACAGCTGAGGACCTGCCTTTCAGGAAACATAGCAATTTCAGGATGTTGTGGAGCCAAAGATTTGAATACACAAATGCCAAATAATACATGTATTGATTTCAGTCCCACTGTCACCAAATGTCCTATAATCAGTACATTTTCATCTCTGAAAGGAGCCTGTGGGAAAGAAGTATAGCAATTTTGATGTAGTATCTTTTTCAGGGACTAATGAGATATTTCAAAATTAATACAGCTTTTACTTCCACAGGCAACATTTCACAAATGAGATTTAAAACTATTATTAAAAAATTATGAAGACACAAAATGATCCCCATTTAATACCCCAGTCTGAGGCATGTTGGAGAACGCTAACTCATGTGGGCTTTCAAGGAAAGAGCACTTCTGTACAAAACCAAACCTTGACCATGCACAGTAACTTCTTATGTCCAAACTGCTTTTATCTACACATCTTGGAGATTTGCATAGGCTTATGCAACTTCTCAGGGTCAGAACAACTTTTCACTGCAAACTGAGAAAACCTCTGTCACAATCACTAAGCTAAGACTGGGAAGGAAACAGCCCAATCTGGTCATGTCCATCATTCTATTTCAGGGGAAGATCTCTAGCAAAATGCCATGCAATAGATTTGCAGAAGGTTAAAAAAAAAAAAATTAAAGATATCCTAAGTCTAAAATCAAGGGTTCATTTTTCTTTTTTTTTTTAAAGATTTTATTTATTTATTTGACAGAGAGAGATTACATGTAGGCAGAGAGAAAGAGGAGGAAGCAGGCTCCCTGCTGAGCAGAGAGCCCGATGCGGGACTCGATCCCAGGACCCTGAGATCATGACCTGAGCCGAAGGCAGCGGCTTAACCCACTGAGCCACCCAGGCGCCCCAAGGGTTCATTTTTCTACTGAAAAAACAAATAAACAAACAAACAAACCACCATCAATATACATAAGCCAAAGAGCTAAACATCAAACATGTATCAAAATATAATAGATAGCTTGAATGGCAAATTATCCTGAGCTGCCCATTATGGGAACCACCAGCCACATGAGGCTATCAATCATTTGAAGTGCGGCTAGTCCAAACTGAGTTGTGCTGTAAGTGTGAAATAACACAATGAATTTCAAAACATAGCACAAAAATAAAAAAGAAAGTAAAATTTCTCAATATTTTAATATTGGTTAAATTCTGGATATACTGGGTTAAAAACACATTATTAAAATTGTTTTTCCCTTTCCTTTTACTCTTTAATGTGGCTACTAGAAAATTCAGAATTATACATGCAGCTTGCAACTTATTTCTATTCAACATTGTTGATTTAGTACTTTTTTCTCCATAAGGCATCAGACTACTTGTATAAGAAAACTGACTTGTATATTTTGGAATGGTCTTTGTTTTTATGCCATAAGAATACAAGGACTGCCAATCGGTACAGTACTTTTCATGTCTGAATTATTTCTCAGTAGGTTGCAAATTTGTACTGGTTTATGCTGTTCCATTCAGAATATTTCACAATCCATGGTAGAAGACTTTGCAGCTCTCTGGTCTATATTCTTGAAAGCCCTGCTTCACAGCACACACCTGTAAACCTGTGACCCCCTTTACCCTTGCTCACTTCATTAGTGAACTGGAATTTCCAGGAGGAATTCGCTGTGAAGCCCTCCAGGTCTCCTCAGTGTGTATATATCTTGTGCTACTCAGCTGTGAAGTACCAGAGGTCTGAAGCCCAATCTTGGTCCTGTTTTTATCCCTAAAACATCTAAAGTTGGTCTTTGCATAAAAATAAATGCATTTGATAAATGTTAGTTATATGGGTAGAACTGATGGTTTAGGGAAAAACAAGAATTTCTCCTTTTCCTCTTTTTTTTCCTTTAAGATTTTTATTTATTTATTTGACAGACAGAGATCACAAGTAGGCAGAGAGGCAGGCAGAGAGAGAGGAAGGGAAGCAGGCTTCTCGCTGAGCAGAGAGCCGGATGCGGGGCTTGAACCCAGGATCCTGGGATCATGACCTGAACTGAAGGCAGAGGCTTTAACCCACTGAGCCACCCAGGTGCCCCTCTCCTTTTCCTCTTTATATTATGGCAGTTTTGTCACTTTAGCCAATGACTGTCAATGGTGTTTCATAACTCATTTGTTCAAATACCCGAATGCCACCAGTTGCCTTGACCTGAACTGCAGACTGGGCATGGGCATAAGGCAGGCACAGTTCTCTCCTTACAGAATTCTAGCAAACACTCAGAGATCCCCGGACTTTGGGTACAGAAAAGCAGAAAGAATATTCTCAAACTCATACTTTGAGTCTCTCAGTGACCCCAGGAACTGTGTCAACCAACATGTTTCCCTAGACACTGGAAGAGTCAACAAGAGGAAGACAAACAAAAGCACACACATCACACACATTTACAGTAAGTGCGGCGTGTGTCATTAGGGAAAGGCAGCTGGAATCGTGACAGGAATCTTGACAGGGGAACCTCACTAGTCAGGGGTCAAGGAAGGCTTTTAAATGACCTTTATGCTGCACCAGAGGGTACTAAGTGCCTGCCAAGGTAGAGGGGAAAGGGCAAACCAACCCCGCGAGGAGGGTCCTTTCAGCCATGTTGAAGATTTAAAACCTAATCATAAAAGCAATGAAAAGCTATTGAAAGGTTTTATGCAAGATAATGATCTGATCAGATTTTCCTTTTAAAAACCTCACTCTGGAAGCAGGCGAGAGTGGATAAGGAGCCTACACAGTGTAGAGCATATCTGCAGATGCATGAAAATTAATCAAACTCTCTTTGGTCATCACTTCAATAGGAACTGGGTTTTAAGAATATAAAAGATCTGAAAGCCACAAGATCTGAAAGCCAGAACACATCCCAGAATACTAAATTAATGCAAGATATTCATTCTCAAAGTACCTTCAAAGCATGAATTTCCTCTGAACTTACCAGCCTATCCATGTAAATCTGTTGGTTGGCATTAGGCTCTGTCCTGACCCAAGCTGGATCTCACTCATTCAGGACCAGTGTCTAGGGAAACATGTTGGTTGACACAGTTCCTGGGGTCACTGAGAGACTCAAAGTATGAGTTTGAGAATATTCTTTCTGCTTTTCTGTACCCAAAGGCCGGGGATCTCTGAGTGTTTGCTAGAATCCTGCATACCCTTGTCAAGGACACTTGGATAGTGAACAAGTGTACTTAACAAGCCGCTTTGCAGAAGTGCTATAGTGAAGTGTCTGCTCTCAGCATGAGAAACTGATGGAGGGACTAAATCATCTCCATCATAGACCAATTAGATACAGATCGTCCGAATTCCATAGAATAAGCCTACAAAGTTTTGTTTTGTTCTGGACCTAACTTGTACACATATGTGGCCTGCCTGTATATAACCGCTTTTCTGAAATGAAACTGGGATTGCCTGGTGGTGGCCTTAATTGTTCTTCTTGGTGACAAATGTCCATTCAATTTTTAAACAGCCATAAAACAAAACATGTTGGCAGCTAGTAAGCACATTAAACATTTTATTTAAAATGTCATTTCTGAAAATTCTTATCTCTCCCATGACCTCCTTCTGTAATCTTTTTTATTAAAATAAAATTAAGTCTCAGTCCCATAATTTGTTTCCTTTCTGAATTTCTGTTGTACCCTCTCTAACTTGGGTTCTAATTCTGACCTCATCCCCTCCAAGATGTGTGACTTTGGGAATGTTTCTTAAATTTTCAGACCTGTTTCTTCCTACAGAAAATAAGGTTAGCCCACTGTGTTAGTTTTCTAGGGCTACCACAACAAATTGCCACAAACTGTGTGAGTTAATGCAACAGGAAATTTACTCTCTTACAGTTCAAGAAGCCAGAAGCTTGGTATCAAGGTGTCTGCAGGGTTGGTTCTTCACAGAGGTTGTCTGGGAGAATCCTTTCCTTGTCTCTTCCAGCTTCTGGTGGCTCTTGGAATTCCTTGGTTTGTGGCCACATCACTCTCATCTCAGCCTCCACTTCACATGGTTTTCTTCCCTATGTCTCTGTGTCTTCCTTTCTTACAAAGATACCAATCATTGCTTTAGGGCCCACACTAACTCCAGAATGAGTTCGTCTCAAGATCACTAACTATTTGCATCTGTAAAGACTCTATTTCTAAATAGGGCCATATTCTGAGATTCTGGGTGGCCTGAATTTTGAGGGGGCATACCATTCAACATACTGTAGCTATCTACAACAGAGTTCCATTATAGTCAAGAACACTGATGGTTTCCACTAAGGATGTGTTTTATGATGGATTTTTAGTCGCTTTTCCATAATTATGAATTGTTCAACTATGCATTATTTTTCTAATCACAAAAAATGGTTATTTTCAGAGTTGAGACGGTGTATATAATTAGCACCACCCTAAAAATGGCATTAGTGCTCAATAAATAGTCTATTTTCCCTCCTTACTCCATAATTATCTTCACCCTACAACAATGAGTTTCGAGCACAATACATATATAAATCCCAGGAGATCAGAAAGCACTTCAGAATTCTATGCAAAAATGAAAATACAAGTTTTTTGCCCTTATTCAATGATTTCTTATGGTGAGACAGGGTGAGCATCTCTCTTCAGAACCTGACCTATCACAGTTGTGATAGGAATACTAAGAAATAAATGACCACCTAAGAGATCCTTGCATGTCTGTGGAATGAATATAAAGGTCATGAATGTGGCTCTGATAAAATTTAGGAACTTCATTTTTGTATTCTTTGTCTAATCTGCTAGTCATTTGGTTCACAATCAGGCTATATTCCTAGTTCCTATACCTTACTATACTTACTTCTGTATTTTCTTCCTTACGTAATCCCATCTCTTATGTATTTTAAAAAGAATAAAAATCAAGAATGTTATTCCTATAAAGTTTGTTCATCTTCGAAACAGCAGCTGTGCTCTCACAGGTAAATAAATGTTGGTTGAGAGCTCGGCTAGCAGCAGGAGGCAGTAGAGAACTAGTCAATACTTCCGATTTCACTCATTCCTCTTACCCCAACCTTCTTTTCTCATCTCTTGCCACTCGTGCTCTGTGTCCAAACACACTGGGGGTGACACAGTGTCTAGACCACCCTCCCCAGAAACACCAAAGACACTAGACTCCTAACCTGAAACTCCAAAAGAACCTAGTTCTAAAAGTGAGCAGTTTTCTAAATACTCATACTTCTCACGTAAATACATTCAGCCTTGCCTCAAGGCTTTCTCCATCCTTTCTATACTCTGCGTTAGGAACTGATGTCAGGAAGAGGAGTGGGAAGATCGATGACATAGACCATTCTGCTTTGTTATACCTTGTGTCTACAGACACTGCTCAGTTCTGCCTGGTTCTCCTTTCAAGGGGTAGATCCATTATCTCTATTACAACTTCCCTCTCTGGGAGCATAGCAAGTTAGCAGGAACAAATGTTAACCAGCCATATACTCAGAGAGGCATTGGAATTAAGAACAACTCTCCAAAATCTCTAGTGATGCTGTATGAACAGAAACCCTCTGTATTTCACAAGAACTTCCTACTCTTTCAAGCCTTCTGGAAATTACTAGATCTTATCTTAAAATATCCCAATTCTTTCTTACCATCCCTTGAAAATTTAAGTTTGATGGTTAACAGCTTGCAGCTACCCTGACATGGTGTGCCATCCAAGATGTCCATTCTATGCTATTTGTTAAATACACTAGGGTCAGACAAAATATCCCAGATTGCTCCATTTACTTTGATGTTAGCCTTAAGAGGTTCTCCCTCATTTTCTGTCCTTTTCTGTCCCTGAAACCTACCACCAAAGGTGCTATACAGGAAAGTCACTGAAGCTCCAGAAAGGAGGGCTGAGGAAGGAGAAGCACACCAAACCTAAATGTCGATCAAAGAGAAACTAAAAGTTACCTGGAGGGACATCCTGAAAGCATAAAGCAATCCCTTACCTGGATTGGGTTGAAGGTATTCAATTGTTTTGGTCATTATTTCCATCACAGCCCTGCTGGTGACATCCACCTTCTGAAATGAAAAAAGAGATGTTCTAAGTGACAAGAACTATTAGCTGTAGCACCCACGTTTTGCTTGAATAACAACCACAGGTGCTAAAACAGAGCAGGGGGTGGGGGCAGGGAGGAGCTGGAGAGGCTCAGGAAGGAAGAGTCGCTTCACATTCAGCTAGGCTCCATCAAGGGTGGAAACCCTAGTTACTGAAAGAGGAACCAGGAATTTCCTAAAATCTGTTTCAAAATCTACTTTACTATCTTCAGGCAAAATAAGGGGGAGATAGCTTCCTCTTGCCCTATGGGCCTGAGGTGGTCTCTGAAAGTAGTTCATTTTAACTTCACCCAACCCCCCCACACACACATACAATCGTGCAAATCAAGAGGTTCAAATCTCCATGTTCACTTTAAGAATACCCTGGAAACTGTCCAAGCCATAGAAGGTACACACACCCAAAAGCCACCAAAATTATGTCACTTTATAGAATTAATATGCGCTATCCCATTGTTACCAGATGGGAGATATGATACTGGAGATGGCAGATGTGCCCAGGCCAAACAGTAGGGCCGGACACAGGTCCCAAGCCCAATAAGATACTGAATTTTCACTGTACGTGTTTAAAAATGCAGGAGTAACACTGAACTCAAGGTTCTTGATGTAGATTCTCTAGTCATTGAGCACGTCCATGTGAGCAAGACCCCTAAGGTGAATCCCAAGTTTAAAGAGCTCATAGATTAAGCCCTACATAAGCTCACTCTGCTTCCCTGAGATGATTCTTGCTGAAAAGAACTGCTCCCAAACCAGGAGAGGAGGCTGCATGTACACATGTGTGCATACACACACACCAAAGGAAAAAAAAAAAGTAAAAACCAAAGGAATAAAAACATATGGCCCATGAATACATTTAGCATAAAATAAACACAAGTAGAAATTTAAAAGAGAAAGAAAAAGAAAAAAGAACGTGGAGATCATGAATCATATTTTGCCCCAGAGGCATTTATGGGTTGTCTGCAGTGGGCCAGGCATGGTGGCAGGTTTCAGGGACAGAAAAAAAGAAATATGCAACATCAACTCTGTTTATGGATGGACAGTTTTAACTTCTCAGAATATCCTAAGTATATAAAATTCTTAAGCAAATGCTTCTCTCTTTTTTTTTTTTTTAAGATTTTATTTATTTATTTGACAGACAGAGATCACAAGTAGGCAGAGGGGCAGGCAGAGAGAGAGGAGGAAGCAGGCTCCCCACTGAGCAGAGAGCTCGATGCAGGGCTCGATGCGGGGCTCGATCCCAGGACCCCGAGATCATGACCTGAGC
>NC_081565.1:50579154-50584627 GCF_022355385.1 Mustela nigripes
CTTCTCTCTTTTTTTTTTTTTAAGATTTTATTTATTTATTTGACAGACAGAGATCACAAGTAGGCAGAGGGGCAGGCAGAGAGAGAGGAGGAAGCAGGCTCCCCACTGAGCAGAGAGCTCGATGCAGGGCTCGATGCGGGGCTCGATCCCAGGACCCCGAGATCATGACCTGAGCCGAAGGCAGAGGCTTTAACCCACTGAGCCACCCAGGCGCCCCTTAAACAAACACTTCTAATCAATCTTTAAACTTTTGGTTAATTCCAAGTAAAAATCTCAATCCTCAAGTCCATCTCTGCAAAATTTTGAACGGTCAGCATTTGTGTTCAGCAGGCCAACATTCCCTCTCTCTTTCGGGCCCTCCTCCCTAATGGAGAGTCTGTAATAGCCCACTCTATGTTCTCTAGTAAAATCCTTTCCATATCCACGTGTGGCCCACTCACTCACTCCACTTGACAGGGTATCTAACTAATAAAAACAAGTACATCCTCCTACCCAAGGTATGTGATGGGATATATGATATAGATGTGAGTAAAAGAAATCACTGATGGTAGAATTCTAGCTCTCAAGTCCATAGGGGCTTCATTGTTTTGTTTTAACTGGAGTTCAAGGGCTCCTCCCTCAATTCTAAGAAATTTTTCAGAAATGTACTGCACCTACATACAAAATCAGCCTTTTATGAATGGGATAAGTGTCTTTCATAATTAGAAACAAAACCAAATTCAACAGCATATTTTATTGTTCAGTTTGGTTTTTCAATACTTAACAATATCCCATTTCATGGCAGTCATATTTTTGTGTAAGGAGTTTCTTCTTACTGCAATTAACAGAAGAAACCACTTTTCTCGTGTGGTCATCATGGTATAAAATTACCTTAAGAAGCACTCCTATTCAAGAGGTGCCAGCCTACATAAGAACCCTGTATCAGGTCCTTCTGGTTGACCTGAGTTTGTGGGAGGCCTTAGATTTGAGCATGTACCAAGTCATGTTTAGTACAGAAGTGAACAAGGGTTCCTGGAGTTGTGCAGTACAGGACTTGTGAGGCCATAAGTGGAGGTACTGGCAGTATTATCAGAATACCAACCATGCATTACACACTCATGGAAGTCATGGAAGTGAATAAAAGGTTGTTTGCACAACAAACATGCTGAAAGTCCATGTTACATGCATGACAGGAGGGAAACGTAGATCTCCTTAAGACTATATGATAGGGATGAAGGAACTGGAGGTCAAATGTGTATCCAACAGTCTTGTGTGGCTGTGATGGGAATAAACCATCCCAAAGTTCAAGGTTTCTAAGAGAAGGAGCCAGAGGAGGAACTTAACTGTCTACTGGCCCTGTGATATTCCAAAGTCATCTGCTGTTAACTAATTTCTAACTTTCTCCCACTCCAGCCCTCCGTAATATTTACTTCCACCACCACCATAAAGTGTTTTCTGTTTGTCAAAAGTCATTCTAATGGGCTTTAAATATCTGAACTCATTTAATCATCAGAAACCCTGTAAAATAGATATACAGAGGTTAAGCAACTCACCTGATTCTGGCTCCAGTGTCCATGTTCTTAACTATTACCCTATAACTTCTTGAAAGTATAAGCTCCTCATAGAAAGATGGGCAAAAAGAACACCTCCCAAATGAAGACAGAGTCCAAGTTAGAGCTTCAAGGCTCTTTGGGACATCTTCCGGATTGGGCTGGGGATCTGGCAGTGGCTAACAACACAGGACCAGGGCGAAAACACGTCCCATTCCATCTTCGGGGTATTTTTTCTTGAAGTCCTCAAAATCTGTGGAAAGTTTATCCACAAAGACTATTCTACTTTGGGTATTTTGGGCCTCCACAAAAGGGAGACTCCCACATTGAGTTGTTTGACCACATGCCCTCAGGTACACGGACTTCTCTACAGAGGCTGGGTTCTACAAGCATGTATTTGGAGTGGTCCACAGAGGGGTCAGCAGAGAAGAAATGAAAAATGGTTCTCATTTGGGGCATGGAACCCCCTCTCCCTTCTGGACTCCTTAAATAGAGAGCTCAATTACTTGGACTCTATTAATACAAGCCACTAGTTTGGCTAAAGCCAGTGGTCTCAGGGAGGGCACTGAGACAACAGAGATGCCAATATTAGAGCATGAAGTCTGTTTCCCAGGTGGGATTCAATCTTCAAAGGGAAGTAGGAATAAAAGCTATCCAGTGTCTCCTGTGTTCTGACCAAAATCTTTCAGGAAGGAGCCCATACCACCCTTAAATCTTTAGAGACTTTGTGTCCAAAGAAGCAGATTTTGACACTTTTAGTTACCTAAGCTAGACATCACCATAAAACCAGCTCTAGCCAAACCTTTTTGATCAGAGTGTTAAATAAAATTCGCTTGAAATCCACTTCTGAGAACAGCTTCATCCAATATAATCATTTGTGTATTGTGTTATCAAGACGTACCTCAAACAGGGAACAGCCAATTAGCAAATTCATCCACAGGAGTCTTGCTCTTGATTTTACAGCGACAGATAGCACTTGATAAAGAACATAATAGAGACCACCCAGTGTTAAATCTAATCCAAAGCCTTCATGTTTTGGATGTGCAAGTTCGAACCTAGAGAAGGCAAATGAACTGTCTGGTGTCACACATCCACTATGGCAATGAGGGGAAGAAAAGCAGTTCAAAGGCCATGGGTCAGAGGTTTTCTAAGAAAGACCACTGAAGGAACTCAACAGTCCAAGGGCCAGCTGCAGGCGGGAGGCTGACCAGATTCTCCATCTCTACCCTTGGTAATAATGTCTGGGAGTCTTCTTGCTAAACTATACTGTGTCAGTCATGGACAGGCTGAGGGCTATTATCCTATGAGTACCCTGAGTGTGCCTCATTAGGTACTTGTCAGGAAGCTATTTATATACTTAAACTGGCAATGTCCAAGCACATATTCTCTTATTAATAGGTCTGATATAATTAATATGAACAAAGATTTCCACTTAAATAATTTATCCTAACTTGCAAGAGTTCATTCCCATTTAAGAACAGCAGTTAGGCTCTGAACTTAGAACATACAGCTCATGGATTTCCTCAATTCCCAAATTTTCCCATTACTTGAAAATAAATTTTGATGCATCCTAAATCCCAACTCCCATTTCTGTGAGCTGCTGAGACACCATTTCTGTAACTAGCCTTGTCTAGACAGGTGTAGGGTGCCTCTGGCAAAGGCTGTTTAGAGGCAAAACTGTAAATATATATAAAAATAGGTATGTTTTCAGGACATAAAAATTCAATATAAGTTTTTTGTTTTGTTTCGTTTTGTTTTGTTTTTCTGAAGGTAAAAGCATAGACAAATCTCCTTCTTGTCTTTTTTTCAGTTTTCCCAACACCAGGATTTTAGCAACTGTCATACTTTGGAGTCAGCAGGTTCTTCCTCCACTCTCCAGTCTTGTGATCTGAACTTTGAGTAGAGAGAAAAGTAGCCCTCTTAACCCAGTCTACTCACTAGACCATTTTTCCTCAAGAACTGGGGCCATTAGGCAAAATCTGGGCCACTAGTTGTTTTTATATTTTAAAAATAGTTGGACAATTTCAAATTAAAAATCATATTTCATTGCACATAGTAATTATAGGAGATTCAAATTTCTGTGTCTTCTGGAACTGGAACACAGTGATGCTCCTTCCTTTCAGGTCATCAGTAGTTGCTGTTCCTCTTCAGCAGGAGTGAGAAGTTACAGCAGAGGCCCTCTGACCCTCAAAGCCCGCTATGCTTATGAAAAGAGTCTGCCAACCTCTTGCTATGGCTTTATTTTTTACCAATGTGTGTCACACTGAACCTGTGGATGCTGGTCATTTCACCAGTTGCTTCAGCCTCTAGAGATAAGACACAAGAGAACCCAGGGGCACTGGAATGGCTAGAATGGAGCTTTTGTTCTGAGACATCTGAATATTATCTTTTCCATGAGTGGAAAAGTAGTCATTGCATCCTGAACCTAGGTGACAACACACATGAAGTACACAGCATTCTTTGTGGGGCCCCAAGAGGATTAAAGGTAGGACTTTCTACCAGCATATACCTCATCATCCCAGATCCTGTCACAGGGATGTAGTAGCAGAGTTTAAGAAAAAAATAGGTGTCTGAAAATGGAGAACAGTTTTTGGGTTTGGTGGTGAATAATAAATAGATGAATTAAACATCCACTTGGACATGGGGTAACTCAGAGTGGTCTCATAAAAAAAAATGTTAATGTGTCCTATGAAACACTAAAATCTTTTCAAATTCTTCATTCTTCCATAACTGAAGAAAATGAACCTATTAAAAATGTACACACATCCACTTGAAGTGGATGTGAACCCTGAATGAGACACCTAATTAAGCAAGCCACAGAGACATAGTGAAACAGCTCCCTGGGAAAGTTTGTCTGGCAGTAAGATATACACTGGCCCAATAAGGATGTTTTAATAGTTCCCTATTGACTTGGAAGAATTAATGTACCTGTTCCCAAATTGCTCTGTGTATAGCAGTTATTTGGTATTCAGAAAGCCTGATTAGTAGTGTGTTGAAAAATAAAAATAAAAATAAACAAGGCATTAGGCTGAAATTTCCCCAGTGTATTTCTTTTTCTTCTTCTTCTTTTTTTTTTTTTGGTTAATCTTCTTAGGCATTACCTTTAATGAATATTAGCATGGAAGTGTATTGTAAACACATCACTGAGAGGAAACTTGACATCCCCTGAATTTCAGGATCAGTAGAAAGGTATCTTTAAAGCTCATCTTGTCTGGGGCTCTCACCCATCTTACAAGTCTATGCCAGTGACTGAGGGTCTTAGTACAGTAAATCCTACCTTGTTTCACTACCTAATCCATGAAGACATGTACGGGCATGCCAGACACCCACAGGTGCACTCAGATAGGTGGTACTCTGAGCCTGCTGGCTGGGACTTTATACCTTTCTCCTTTACTTGAGATAAACCACCAGAATTCAATGAAGTGGTATTATTAAAAATGTGATATTATTAGTAACAAATTATTTGCCACAAAACTCAAAAAAGATGATGACTGGTGTGTCTCACACCACTGTCACACTGTGGTTTTAGCCACTGTTTAAACATGGGCAGTGATAGGGAATTCAGTTATAGCTATGGCTTTTTTTTAAAGCAGCTCTGACAGTCAAAAGCTCTTTCTTACACTGAGTCTAACTCTCTGTCTCTAGAGTTTCTACTCATTAATTCTATTTTTACCACTTGGAGCTGGATAGAAAGATGTAACCAATGACCAATTAAATGTATGAAGATAATGACCATGGACATTCTCCTATCAGCATTTTCCCCACAGCTCACTCTGCAAATAACCCACTCTTCCTCACTCTCATAAGGAATGGCATTCTTCCCACTATTTCCCAACATCTTGCACGCATATCTTTTTTTTCTTATAAACATATATTTTTATCCCCAGGGGTACAGGTCTGTGAATTACCAGGTTTACACACTTCACAGCACTCACCAAAGCACA
>NC_081565.1:50585027-50590827 GCF_022355385.1 Mustela nigripes
GCTGGGTCATAGGGCAGTTCTATTTTCAACATTTTGAGGAACCTCAATGCTGTTTTCCAGAGTGGCTGCACCAGCTTGCATTCCCACCAACAGTGTAGGAGGGTTCCCCTTTCTCCACATCCTCTCCAGCATCTGTCATTTCCTGTCTTGTTGATTTTAGCCATCCTGACTGGTGTGAGGTGATATCTCATTGTGGTTTTGATTTTTATTTCCCTGATGCTGAATGATATGGAGCACTTTTTCATGTGTCTGTTGGCCATCTGGATGTCTTCTTTTGCACGCATATCTTAAAACTTGAGGTTACCCTTCAGAAGAAATCTATTCTCGCTGAAATGGTACCTAGCCACATTTCCAACCCTAGGACCTCTTCTGGCTTCAAAAAAAGGGATTTCCCAGGACACTTTTTAGGCTGCAAAAAGAGGTACTATACCCCATGATTTGGAATTCTGTATTACCCACACATGCAGAGGGAAAAGAATATTGCAGGGTTTAGCTCAGACATCTTCTTCCCTAGAAAGCTTCCACCTGTCTTTCTTCCATGAAATCAACCTATCTTTCATGGAAATCCTCCACAGGGCACCAAGCACCATGTCCTGTAAACCACATGATTTATGTGCCCATTTCTTCCATCAAAATTAGAAACCCCTTGAAAGCAGGCCCTGTGACTTATCTTCATATTCCTGCTACCCAGCATAACAATTTGCATATGGAGGACACATTTACAGATATCCCATGTGAATGAATACAATCACACACACATGCACATGGCCACACACACATACAGAACTGCAGCAACAGATGGAAATTTGAGGAGTTAGGGATCCCTCAAATTCTAGAACTTCCTCCTGACAAAAAATCTGTAGTTTCTCGATAAACCTTACACAATATCTACACCACAGTAAGAAATTTAGTCTGTACTTAACAAATCTTGTAAGCAACAGATACCATTTAAAACTAACAAAAAATTCTATGCAAAGCACTTAAGAGGAGGAAAGAAATGGCTAGAGGCAGGGCTCTTGCAGAGACAACAGAGCTGCAGGATTCTACCCAGTCAGCTCTGGGAGCTGTGAGGGCTAAAAGACACATGTGGGGTTTTACTGCATCTCTGCAGGAGAGGCACTGGGGTGGCTGATTAGAGAAACAACCTCTAGGAATACCCAATTCTTTCTCCCAGGAGTGCTGCTTGATGCAAACCTCTAATTTACTTCATTTTGTTGCCTAATTGCACCTCTAAGAACACAACTGAACAAAAAGGTCTCTCTACACCAAATGCTTGATGATCAGAAAACCGACTGTGGATAGGTGATTCTTTTGTAGGCTTGGGAACACTGAGATAAAATGTTTTTGTGAGTAACCAACAAATTAACAGGACAGAAAAGATTTTGGATTCCAAATCAAGACACAGCCTTTCCAATTACTACAAAAATCTTAACCTTTAATGTAGATTCAGCATGGGTAGGGACTGTAAAATTTGCACAGAGGCACAGGTAAGACAAAAAAGATGTGTATACTGAAATGAAATAAAAGAATATCCATACTGTTCTGAAATGTAGATCTCTCAATTTACTATGTATAAACCCAAATACAAAACTGTAGGTGTGTTCCTTAATCAGCAGAAGTTTCGCTTTTTTTTTAATTCCAAGAATTTATTTTTTGAAACAAAAACTCCAGAAGTCAATTATTTTCTAGGAAACAGGAGAAATAAATCTTACCATCAGAACCAGAGGAATACTTCTGGATCTTAACCTGAAGTAAAACATTTAAAAGATCCTCCTTCAATTAGTTTGCAAGACTGTCATGGATTCAAAGGTTTAATTAGTTGTTCAGTGATAAATTCTACTCTATTCTCTTAACTTTCTCTTCTTTTTAGTTTCCTCTAAAAAATGGAAAATTTGGGGCATCTGGGTGGCTCAGTCGTTAAGTGTCTGCCTTCGGTTCAGGGCAGGATCCCAGGGTCCTGGGATTGAACCTGCATTGGGCTCCCTGCTTAGTGGGAAGCCTACTTCTCACTCTCCCATTCCCCCTGTTTGTGTTTCCTCTCACTGTGTCTTTATCTGTCAAATAAATAAATAAAATCTTTTTAAAAAATGGAAAAACTCTCTTCACCTAGTCAGTGAGCTACCTACCTATTATCTGTAGTCCTGGCAGATGTTGAAAGATGTTGAAAGCTGAACTCAAATTCTGACTTCTTGTTCTAAATTCCTAAATGCCTGACTAATCTGTCATTAACAACATGGCAGTGGGGAGGCATGCTATAAATTCCTTCCTTAGGGAAAAGGGAGGATTCAAAGGCTAAGGGGATCAAGAAATAATGGGTGGAGACAGAGGTTGGTGCAAACTAGCAGACCCACAAGCTGCTCCTTATGAGGGGTGAGGAATTCAAATATTACAGGGAGCGGAGGAAGCAAGTCACTCTAGGCAAGTGAGTCAGTGTCTGATCTCAGATGCTGCAGAAGATGGATGGGTAAAATACCATTTCCAGAACTATGAACAGCAGAGGCTAAAGATCAGGTGGTACTTAGAACTGTCCAGAGATGAGAAATAAGGAGCAATGCAGACTTCAGTAACTCCACTGGGGCAAACAGCTGTCAGGCATTAGGTGTAAGAAGCTGGCTTCCCAGACTTTTGGCTGGACTCTTATATTAAATCTCCTCTTTCATGGGTACCTATGCTCTCAGGAAGGTCCAAGTCAAGAACTTAGCCCGGATGGTGGTGCCTGGGTGGCTCAGTGGGTTAAGCCTCTGCCTTCAGCTCAGGTCATGATCCCAGGGTCCTGGAATTGAGCCCCGCATCGGGCTCTCTGCTCGGCAGGGAGCCTGCTTCCCTTCCTCTCTCTCTCTCTGCCTGCCTGTCTGCCTACTTGTGATCTCTGTCTGTCAAATAAATAAATAAAATCTTAAAAAAAAAAAAAAAAGAACTTAGCCCGGATGACCAATTAGGTAAAAACTACACAGCCTCATTTCACAAGACCCTCGTCCCTTGGTGACTCCCCCCACCCCAGGAACTCAAATGTGACCTGTTCTTTCTTGCTGTTTCTTCTACCAGAAACATTTGAGTCTCTAGTAACTCTTACGCTCCACATCATCATTGGAATAGCAGGAAGGCTTTCTATAACCACCCTGTGTGAGTGTGCTTCCTCTGTTTCAAGCTTCTCCAGCACCATATTGTTACACTAGCCACACTGGTCAGCATTTGCCCAAAGTTGCCTTCCCCTCTAGACTATGAACTTGAAGCAGTCAGGAACATTGTTTATCAGTTCACTACTGTATCCTACATTCTTGGCTTATAGGAGGCACAAAACAAGAATTTGTTGAATTCATCATTGAACTCCAAAGTGGGGGAAAAAAATGAAAAAGACAAGGCACAAAGTACTTAGGAATTCTCTTTGTTTGGATCTTCACACAAACATCTGAACATTGCCCAATCATTCCCCAAGCCAGGCAATGATTAAGACTCTCCCCAGACACTTGGCACACTATCCCCTGCCTTCCCTGATTTCCTTCCCACCTCACCCTCGATTCAAACACAACTTCATGTTATCCCTGTTTGGGAAAGTAATGATAAAATCCACCAGGAAATTATGTTACGATATATCTCCTTTGCAGAGGCTTTGTTCTCAGGGTAGTGCAAAGGGAAGACTGGATACTTTGCATCTTCTCTTTAAAAATAGACACTAAAAGGAGAGTATCTTTTAAAATAACAAAATGCATTTTCAGGTCCCAGAGGAGAGCAGTTTCCCCTTCCCCTCTCAGTAGGTTAGACAACTACACATCAAATGGAGCTCTGAGTGGTGAAAACTTACCCGCTCCATTTCTTTGAAGTCATCATCTAGCTTGGTTCCTTCAGCTCCTCCGACCTTCTCACTCACTTTCTAAAGAAAACAAACAAAAAGGGGAATAATAAAGTTTCTTTTTAAAATTTGGTTAGAAGTTTTAAGCTGTTTCAGAAACATCATCTAATATAATCTCACAACCATTTTCTGACACAGGTGGGCAGTTCCATTTTCATGGGAGGAAACTGTGTCTCAGGTTTAGACAACTTGCCAAAGACCAAGCACTCAGTAGGTGTTGAAGCAAGAGTTTGAACTTATTTCTTCTGTTTTCAACCCCAATGGTCTTTATTATGTGCATCATTATATAACTACCTAATCACTAATAGTTTCCTTTTGAAAGTTCTGAAGGACAACAGCATCATACAATTATTATTTCCCTCTGATGAGGGATCTGAAGGTATGAAATTGCTAATTCTTCAATCTATTTCTCAATCGGCTATTGAACAGATAATCACAAGCATCCATCCAGTTAGTAAGAAAAAAATTGGCCCAGCTGATCCTCAGATAAAAGGACTTGATTAGCAATCTTACAAAGCATCCTGTAGCTGTCCATATCCTTATAAACATGAGATAAACCATATGGAAAGAAGTTGAGGGTATTTCTTTGCTACCTAATCAATCCCCATTATGATCCATTTTATATTCATTATTTCACATATGCAAATGATCATTTTCCACATGTAGAATTTATGTTCATTAAAAAGTTAAATGTCCTATTCTATTCTGAAATAAAGATTTAAAATAGATCTAATAAAAATGTATGAATTGATCACAAGAAAAATACCTTGGTTTCATCAAAGGCAGGAATATTAAATGAGATCTTCTCTTAAAAATACACTAATTATAAAGGTAGTTAGATACTTTTCACTAAGATGTCACAGTATTAGATAAAGTTATCACACACATATTGAAGTATGATTTTTCATTTCCTTCAATAACCACTGGATTGAAGGATTCTGCAGGGAAGGCTCCCACAAAGTCCAGAGCTGCAGCAATCTCAGTAACAACATGGGTCATCCCAGTAAGTTTATTCCGTCTCCTTCTAAAGGAGGCCTTGGGGACATGGCTCTGTCTCCTGGCAAAGGGAGCTCTAATATTCTCTTATTGGGGGCTTTCATGTATTCCTTACCCTTCCTCACTCTCTCCACTCCTGCTTTCTGCCATCAGGAAAAACTTCAAAGGAGACCACTACTGGAAAAGCTGAGAGTATGAATTCTATCATCACTTTGGCCCTATACACCAGATGCCACCCATTTCACCCCAGCAGCGGTAACAGAGGAAATGTGCTGTGATGAAAGACCACAGCAGAGATAGACTCCTCTACTCTTTGCCAGGTGCACAGAGTAGTTATGAAAACTAAATAGTATAGTATAAGAACCCATGCTTGAACCCATGAGATAAGCAGTAAATCCTACTTCCTTTCTCTTACCAATAGAGTATATACCTGCTTATAGTATCCCGGTTTCCCTATCATTTCTCTTTTTTCAACTGTTGTGTCAAATCTTGAGAAGAATCTAGCAATTTTCATTAATATAATAAAACCTTGGGTACATAAAGGTCAATTATTAAAAGTGTAACACTAATAAAAACAGTATTAACATCTTTCATTTGTATAGCTGACACGTTTTTACTTGCAATTTATCATTTAATATCTGTATCACAAGAACTATGTAGAGCACTTATTATTCCCAAGTTGCAGATGTGAAAACTGAGGGTTGCAAAAGTTAAACTGCCTGTCCAAGTTAGTGACATTTAAGATGACAAGTTAGGATGAGGCAGAACGAAGACCTGGATGCAGTTTTTCCAAGCTAAACCCTAGGCTTCTCTGGAGCTCTAGGCTGGGTGCGGGGGGGGGGGGGGGGGGGGGGGGGGGGGGGGGGGCGGGCCTTTTTTGGGGGTGGTTGCTTGGAGTCCCACCCTTCCCCCCCCCCCTCCCCCACATCCCGCCCCCCCGTAGCGTGGTTTCTT
>NC_081565.1:50590927-50764324 GCF_022355385.1 Mustela nigripes
GGGGGGGGAGCTGTCCGTGGTGCTGGCCTTCTCTGTCTGAAGTTCCCTTAGAGTCTCTGCCTTAACCCTTCATCCTGCACATCAGCCCTCTCACTTAACCTGTGTCCTGAATGATGCTAGTTATCAACTATTTCAGCAGTCTGTACAGATTCAGGATTTGCCTGGCATCAGTAGCACCTACTGTAAAGCCTGACTATAATATGGAACAGAAGTCAGCTTTTTTGTCTATTTCTTAAAGATTTTTATCAAACCAGAAATGAGGGTAAGGAAGGCCCTAGAATTCAATTTAGAATCTCCTAGTGGGATCCAAGTGCCAATGATTTGACCTGCATATTTGGGATTAAGTTATAGAAAACCAGAAACAGAAGGAGTCTTATAGGTTATTAATATCAACTTCTGCTATCACCAAGCAAATTTTTATGTGATTTTTACAGATTCAATGCTTTTAATTTTGCTCAGCTGATGACAGTTCCAGCTCATATTTCAGCCTCTTTTGTGTCATATCATTCTTGAAATACATTGTTTTCATTTAAATTTGGACTGGGAAATTCTAACGTAGTGAGTCTTACAAAATCAAGAAATATTTACTACACAACTTCCAATCAATTGTCTCTCAGTTCTACCTGACTGTCTCCAATGTCAGGGAACCCACTATTTCCCAACATCCCATTTTGGTAGAAAAAAATAGACCCTCCTATGATCTATGAAGGAGACATTTAATTTTTATTCAAAAAATTATCACCAAAAATAGATGAGTAATGTTTCCATTTATAGTAATATTAGAGAATCCTGGTAACCTTGCGTTAACTACATTTTTATCATTTCTTGGGAATAAAATGTGGTCCTCATCAAAAGCACAAAGCCTGTACCACACTTTCAATCCCAAATTATTCAACTGGGAATGATTTTAATTTCCCCCCTTTTGCACTTAAAAACAGGATAACATCACAATAGCTGGCTCACTATATTAGAATACCAAATGGAATCACAATGGACATTAGTAATTCAGAAGTAGCCTATAACTCACACAAAGGTCAATATATTAGTCTACTGGCTTTACATATTTGGTTTAAGTTATTTAGTGTGGGTGGGTGGATTGGGGGGGGGAGGTTAAACAAAAGAGAAAGTTTGAGAGATAATAGGCTCTTTCTCTTTTCTACGAGACTTGACCTTTGAGCTGCTCTGAGAGAAACAGTTCACCAAACATATTAATGAGGCTGACAGTCAGATACTGGACTGATCTTATTGGCTGGTTGATATAAAAATTTCTTATCTAATTAGATTCTTGGGAAAAAAACAATATTCAAAATGACACCTACATTGTTCTTGGGGCTATTACTTTTTCAGGTCATAAAATTGAATTAAACAGTGGGCTACATAACACTGACTCATTCCTTAGGAGTACAGCAAATATTTTTCCCTCCTGATCTTTAAATGTCATTACTAAAAATTCTATCTTTTTTTGAATAAGGGTCAAGGTGAAGAATATAGGCTCCCTGACTCTATCTGGCCAAAAATGAGTTTTGTTTTCCTTACTTAATACCAATTATTTAAGAATAGGTTTGCCCTACTATTTTCCAATGAGATAGTTCCTAAAACCAAGATTTCATAGTATTGAATATTTTCAGATGCTGTTTAATATACTTTGGCTAATATGCTTGCCATATGAGAAAATGGTCATCTATATATTTTTAATTGATCACCTATTTACATGAACATCAGCAAAAGGTATTTGAATTACACGAAACAGTAAAAATAAGCCAATATTCTCCCTGTACCACCCAAACTGAAACAAAAAATCCAAAATCTCAAAAAACAACTCTGATTGTACACACTTAACTGTACTGATTGTACACACTTAACACAATAGTGAGAGCTTTTGCTTCTAATTGTATCTACTATTATACTCTACATATACTCTGTATTCCAATCAAACCAACAATTACTCCTTCTTCTATCTTACTCTTCATTGTATTCTTCACAACAGGTACTTGGTTAAGATTTGTGGAAGTGAGCTACAATGTCCTTTTGTAAATATTAATGTTAGGTTGATGAGAGAGAACACAAAGTGGGGCAAATAAGACTGATCACCTCACTGTAGGAACGTCTTTCAAAAGGAACAACTTTCCAAAAAAGAAAAAAAAATAAGAATCAAATCACGTTTTAAATTAAAAGTCTTAATTCTGAGTCTGTAGTAGCATTGTCTCATGCTGTTTTTCTCCATACACCAAATAAGAAAAACGTCAAAAGGAACCAGTAACAAAAGACAGCTTAAATAAATGACCACTGTTCACAGCCCAGAGAATGCTGCACTGCTTTCCAAAAATGACTCATCCTCCCCCGCATTAACTGGCATCTCTGGGAAGACACTACCTCCTCTAGTTCCAGCTCTGATTTTTCCCTGCATTGCATTTCATTTACTGAACAGTGGAGACCAAACTACCATGTTTCCGACTACCTTTACAGAGGTCTCCTTGAAAATCAAATCAGTGAAACTGAGTAGACTTGCTATGAAATTCATTCATGCAAAGTGGTTTACCTCCTACTTCTCTGTTTTTTGTTTAGCTCTATGTCTTATTATACATCATACAAAGTTAGGTTTCTTTACGATCCACCAAATTGTGCTGGTGTTTATTCCCACTGTCTTATACTTGGACCTCTTTCCTTTTTCTATTTTTTCACTCCTACTGATTATCTAACATGCTTACCCAGACCTCACCTTCTAGATCATCCTGACTGATCCCCCCAGCTGGAAGTTATTAGATTTCATTTGAATTCTTAGTGCACGATCTGTTGGATTACCTGGAGCTAGCCACTTCATGAATAAAATTGCTGAGATCTTTGCTTCTCCGAATTTTAAGATGCTAAAGGCAGGAATCATATCTCATACGTCTTTGTTTAAAAATGTCTAAGGCTGTAGTACCTAACAAAGTAGACATTCAATTATCAGTCAAAAAACTGATTTCAGTGAATTATTCTAAGGCCAAAAATCATACATAAATTAAAGGAAGACCCTTAACTATGGGTTAGCACTTGTTTTGTATCTCCTTTCCCAGAGTTTAATTTTTCCTCTAAAGTGTAATACTTTTTGCCCTATCAGTAACAGGCAAAAATTTAGAAAATTCAATGAGCTATGATGTATATTTTATTTATAGCTAAGGTTAAAGAAATTTCTCTTTCATTATAACCATTCAACATTTACCCACCAAATTCCTTTTAGGACAATTATAATTAGTATTAATAATATATATTCTTCTCATTAATCCTGACTCTAAGTATATATGTATTTTAGTTTACATACATATCACTTATGTGTGTATAAACACACAGGCAAACATGTTTATGTTTGTTTATATGTATGTGTGTATCATATGTATATGTACATACATATGTATGTGTACATACATATGTATATGTACATACATATGTATGTGTGTATGTACACACACACACAACCCTACACATGAGAGAAAGTAAATATAATGCGTTTCCCAAGTGTTTTTTAAAAAAAATCAAAAAATAATTCATGAAGTGCTGCACTGTGTTTACTCGTATTAAAACAGAATTACTTTAACATTCCATAAGTTGATCATACCTAGTTTGTTCAAAGTAGAAAGAAGAATGGTATTCATACACTATCCTGCCTATCTGCACTATGGAACAGCACACAAGATTTAATATACATAACATGAAATCTCATTGACAAGTAAGTCAATGAGAGCCACATTCTCACTGACTCAAGTCTCAAGTCTCATTGCCTTACTTGTCAATGAGAGCCACATGAATTAAGATTTTAGAATAAACTGGATTTAGAGTCAAAAGACATGAATTTGGCCCTGACAATGACACCCAACAACTATATAAAAAAGAAGATGTGTAACTTCTTAGTGCCTCAATTTCTTCATTTAAGAAATGAAAAACAGTAACATCGAACACTGGATTTTTTAAAGAATTAAATTGGAATGTACATATAAAGAGCACATTATAAACTATCAAAAATCATTATTAAAATAAGGGTTTCTTATATCCTAACAAGTGGTCTTATACACATGAAAGTCAGAATTTTAAATTGGTTTCTTATATTTGGCCCCCAAAAATGCTAAGTAATTTAAATGTATTAAAGAACAACATTACTTAATGCACAAGTTCTTTAAAAAGAAGTTATGATAACTACCTCTGTGAAACACAGTTCTGTTTTCCCAGTACTTGAAGAAAGGCATCATTTATGATAATAAATAAAAGAAGCCCATATTCTAATTCTCCATGGAAGTTCTTTAATAATTATTTATTAAAAAGGTACCAAAAATTAAAAATTCTAATAGCTTGATGACATATCAAACATTCAGAAGGAAACAGGGGAGTCAAAATTACAGCAATGTTTTCTTGGTATTTGGCTAAATACAAGTAGATCTTGTTTTTCCAGATGGTGGTATTCCCAGGTTTGAAAGGCAGGGTGGATTCATTTCATGGAATATAAGTTTCACACCAGTTTTTCTCAGCTGTCATTAAGTTGGAATGCTTAAATGCCATGATGTTTTGAAAGTGGATTTCAAAAATATATATATATTTATTTTTTCCCAATCAGAAACTTCCGTTTTCTTAGAGAATGATTAAAGGCATTTTTTATCTCCCTAAATTGGGCTAATTCTACTTCTTACTCTCAAGCAGAATTTGTATATTGAAGAGTGGAAAAGTGGAGAGATTCCTTTTCTATGATATAAAAACTTGTGATTCCCCTTTCCCCCAAGAATTTAATAATATGAAAATTAATTTTCTTTAAATATCTGGAGCTAAAAACTTTAAAATGTGCTTGGGCGGGCTAAGCACTTCACCATTTTCCCAGCTTCCAATCTCTCCCTATCTTGTTTCTGGTCAAATCCTATATAGAAAAAGCAGTAACTGATTTGTACCATACTGTAACTATTTCTGGAGTGATTCAATGGAGTTAAAAGGAATAACTTTCTAAGACCCATTTCCCCAAAGTGAGAATTTCCCATAGACTAAGTAGCTGATTACTTATGTACCCAACTCGAAGGGAGTTGATATAGCTGATTATTGAAGTATCACACAGAACTTCAGTCCCTCCCCAGAAAGACAGTTTATATTATCACCCATAGTTTCATTTGCAAATGGTCCTATTTTTATCTTCTAGAAAATTTTTAAAAAGTATGAAAAATGCACAGAATAAAAGACAACCAGCATTTCTCTATTTTTCAACTTCTCAAATCAACCAACATCTTATCAGATTAAAGATCATTTAGGAGGGAGGCTCGTCAGAGGAAAAGAATACTTCCATAAAGTTTCACATCTCTGACAATAGAAAAAAATGTATGCATTTTCACAGTCCACTGCAATAAGTCACTGAAATTGAACAAAATAAAAAAGGACAGTGTGTGCTAAAAATAGACTTGGGGCCAGAATTATGTCATGTGGTATTTTAAAAATTCTACTTAAAGCTTAGCCATAAATTCTCTGGAGAGAAAAAGAGAACTCACAAAGAGAAATAAAAGGTATCAGTAATTTATTTGAGGTTTCAGTCCTGGTTAAGGAATGACATAGAGCCTAATGTCTGATGACTCAGTTGATAAGGTAAGATGGAGTAGCTCTAGGTTTCCACTTGTTAAGAGAAATTGCTGAAAAGTCATTTTCTGTTTTGCGAAATGAAACTGTTTCCTCATTCACAAAATGGGGCAGGCACAAGCTGTGCTCAGATAACCAGGAGGGTTCTAAGACCCCTTACAATTAAAAATTTGATGTCTTCTCTGTAATGGTTAATTTTATTGTCAATTTCACTAACCTACAGTGTGCAGTTTTTCAATCAAACACTCATCTAGGTATTGCTGTGAGTTTATTCTACAGATGTGGTTAACACCCACAATCAGTTAACTTTAAGTAAAGGAGACTATCCTTGATAAGGTAGGTGAACCTCATCCAATCAACTGAAGCTCTTTAGACCAAAGCAGAGGTTACCCTGAGAAAGAAGAAATTCTGTCTATATATCTCATTGGCTCTTTTTCTCTGGAGAACACTAAAAGACACAATTTCTACCAGCTAGAGTGCTACTTATAGTACACCAAATGTGGAAAATAAATCAGGAAACGGAAGAAAACAGAAAATACCACGCAAAGTGTTTGAAAAGAAAATGCTATGGTATCCATCCATATCCAACCCCAATCAGGGTTACTTCAATGCAAATCTCATTCTGACAAAAGCAAAAATAAAAACAAATCATCTTTACATTAATTCATCAAATGAAATGAGTGCAACAGAACTCAATTTGAATGCCTACTATGTACCAGTGATTTTTGCTAGCACTGGAGCTTTCCTACGCAAATAAGACATGGCATATGCTCTCTGAAAACTTAGAGTTTGGTGGGATATATGGATATATAAAACAAATCACTTCAATATAATGGGTGTGTGTGTGTGTGTGTGTGTGTGTGTGTGTGTGTGTGTTTTAAGTAGAATACCAGGGCACCTGGATGGCTCAATCAGTTGAACATCTTACTCTTGGTTTCGGCTGAGGTTGTGATCTCATGGGTGGCAGACTTGAGCCCTGTGTTGGGCTCTGTGCTCAATGGGGAGTCTGCTTGAGAGTTCCTCTGTCCCTCCCCCTGCTTGTGATCTCTCTCTCTCAAATAAATTAATCTTTAAAAAAAAAAAAAAACAAGAAAAGAAAAGACAGACAGACTACCATCAGACTCTAGGATGGTCAGTTTGGCCTTAGCTGGCTAAGAAGACAAGACGGAGGAAAACTTCTGACAGCTGATCCCTGAGCTGATTCTCAAATGGGTGTGAGATGGAAGAGTAGACATGGAAAACAGGCAGAAACTTTCTCCTGTAGAAGTGACCACGTGACAAAAAGCCAACAAACATAAACACAGCATTTTCAGGAAAGCACAAATATTCCAGTGTCATGAAATAACAGAATATAAAGCAGGAAATGGCAAGAACTGAAGCAGTAGGACAAAGAAGAGATCGAGTCGTAGTGGGGCTCCTAGGCCACACCAAAGACCTTAGTTTTGTTTTGAGTGTTGGTGAATTTATGTAGCTGTTCAAGCACCACTACAATCCCGTTTTAAATAGTCCTATAACCGCATGTGCCCATTTTCAGTCAATCCTCACAGCCACCTTTAGGCAACCACTGATCTCTTTTTCATCTCCGTAACGTTACCTTTTTTATAAATGTCATATAAATGGAATCATACTATAGGTAGTTTTAAATATCTGGCTTCTTTCACTTAGCACATCTATTTGAGTTGTTCCCTGTATCAGTAGTTCAGTTCCTTTTTACAGCTGAGTAGTATTCCACTGCTTGGTTTTACCACAATTCCTTTATCCATTCCCCTGTTGTGAACATTTGAATTGCTTCCAGTTTGGGGTTATTATGAATAGTGCTGCTATTAATATTTTCACACATATCTCTGTGGAGATTTTTTTTTCATTTCTTTTGAGTAGAAACCATGGAGTGGAATCACTGCACCGGGTCTAGTGGTAAACATATATTTAACTGCTTAAGAAACTGCCAAAATATTTTCCAAAGTGGTGATGCCTGGGTGGCTCAGTCGGTTAAGCGTCTGCCTTCAGCTCAGGTCATGATCCCAGGGTCCTGGGATCAAGTCTCACGTCGGGCTCCTTGTTCTGCTGGGAGCCTGCTTCTTCCTCTATTTCTGCCTGCAGCTGCCCTGCTGTGTTCTCTTTCTCTCTCTCTCTCTCTCTGACAAATAAATGAATAAATAAAATCTTTTAAAAAAATATTTTCCAAAGTGATTTACCATAAGACCTTAGCTCAGCATTGATGGAAAGCCATTAGCAGCTTTTAAGCTGAGGAATGACAGCTAATTTAATTTTGAAATCACTGGATTACAAAGTGAAGACTGATTTGGAAACAAAGGTGATTAGAGACAAAGACACCAGTCAGAATACTACTACAATCCTATAATCATCCAGGTGGAAGATGAGGGCTTGAACCAAGAACTCTGGGAGTAAGGATGGACTCAGTAAATATTTAGGGTATAAAGAAAGCAAGACTTTGTGACTAATTTGATATAAGAGAGAAGCAGAGAACTCTACGATGACTCCTAGGTCTCAGACTCTCAGCAAACAGATGGATGAACACAAATGAACAGAACTCGGGTACAGATTCACTGGGTTTGAAGTCCAACTAAAATATGTCCAGCAGGTAACTGGATATATGAGTTTGAGCCTATAGGGAGAGGTCAGGACAAGACAGAGATATGCAGAATCAGCACTTTATATTTGATTTATAAAGCCAGCAAACCAGTAGATGAGATTATTCAGGTAGAACACACACCAGGAAGCAGTTACAAGTCAAGAAGGAAACCCTGAGTAACACCAATAATTAAGGGCTAGCAGGAGGAGAAACCAACAAAAAGGACCATGAAAAAAAAAAGTCAGAAACTGGATAATCTGGAAGGGGAAAGATCAAAGAAACCAAGGAATTAGTTTCTTAAATGAGTGTAAGCAAACCAGGAGGATGGAAGCGGGGAGTTGGGTGGCGGTTAGAACAATCATTCCAAGAACCATTAGACTCTCAGAGTCTGATAGCTCTGCAACCATGCGAACTGCTAGTGATGTGATTTGGGTTTGTGCAATGGGCTCAAAGGCAAAACACATGTGATCCAAAGGATACCAGGGATCAGACAACAGGAACTACATCCTCTTAATTTTGTGTCTAGTATTCCTTCCATCTTACTTTATGCCTATAGAAATATCATTTGGAGGCACAGGAAATGCTCATGCAAAGCAGAGTAGCTGACAGTTGCTGAGTCCCAGCTGCTGGGCAGAGCCAGCAGCTCCAAAGAAGTTCCATTTTCATCACTGTGTCCGGACACATCCCAGGGACCTACTTCACACTGTCCCCACATCCCAGGGACGTACCTCAGCTTTGCAGAGAGAAAACATCGGGGCAACCTGCAAGCCAAGGGGGATCTGATGACCTGGGAGAGATTTCCTACAAGTATTTCACACATCGATATAATCAGCTCTCCATATAGCATTTCATGTCATCAAATGTGGCAGCCAAGCTCTATTCTGAGGAAAATGCTCTCCCCTTCCTAAACCAAAGGCAGTTAGCAACATGTTCATGACAGCAATAACAAATCATAAGCTTAACCTTAAATAACAATAGGGGAAAGTTACAAAGAGACTCCAGAGATGGTCTCGGAAGTGGTTCAATGAAGAGATACCAGACCCACTATTTTACATGGAAAATCACTGGCCTACTAACAGAGGAATTAAACTGGCAACAAAGAAGAAGCACACGAGACAGAAAGATTGATCTCTGTATGACACGTCACGTTGAAAAAGCACCTAAGTGACAGGACAGATATATAGATAGAGATTTCATTTATGATGCTGGACAGAACTTCCTCAATACTAATCAGCCCAGCCCCATCCATGAAGGCTGTGCACTGATGGCTGCACCCATCTGCTTCTACCCCCAACTGCAAGGCCTTCTGCCTGTTCTGCTGCCAGCTCTCTGGAGACTCACAGAACACAGGCTCCATGCTCAAGTCAGAAGAGCCGTGGGGGAGGCTCTCCCATCACACACATCCCTGCTCTGCCTTTTTACCCACAATCTCTAGTATTTGAATGTCCTGGGTTCTCTGTTCTTGCAGGTACACCTAACAGGAAAGGCAGCAACAACAGCTGGAACATCTCTTCAGAGTAATGTCACTGCACCCCCACCACCACCTAAGAGTTAATTTGATTCCTTTTTCCCAATATGCTTTCAAGGTGTGGAAAGAAGCTGCTGACTTGACTGCCCCATTTCCTACTGCCTCAACCCACTATGTACCGATAGTCATATTTCATACTCTTGTATAATTACATATATGTATGCTATATATATACATATATGTATGTATTTATATTTATATATATAGCACTTGATAAGCAACAGGAAAACACTTGACTTTTCTACAGGTTTACAGTTGCTCAAAGTTGTGCATTAATTTGGGGACACTATTTAGGCATTCCAAACTAACACTAATGGTTTCCTTTTCTTTCAAGTTTCAGCCCAGTGCTTTTCAGTCACATGGGAGACTTGCTCTTAAATGAGATGACTGCTTGCTGAGCTCTAATAAAAGTATGCCAAAAAGTAAAATGGAAAGGCCACAGGCTAGAATATTCTCTTTTTAATTCTGCTGAAGCTTAGTAGTGTGCTGATGGCAGGCCCTCCTGGTGAGTAGCAGGTGGTGAGTTCAGGGACTCTCAGAAGCTGTTCTCTTATTTGTTCATGTTGGACATAAGAGGAAGGGACAGAGGGATATTTAGAAGAGACGGACTACCAAGAGGAGGCTGGGTACCTGGGGGGAAGGTGGAGCCAAATGGATACTAACAAGGGAGCCCAGTGTCTTTTTTGAAGTCTCTTGTCCTTACGATCTGGGAGGCAGGGAAAAAAAGAATGAGTTAAAAATTTTAACTTTATTGCAATGTCACTTATATGCTACATAGTTTGCTCATTTACAGTGTACAACTAAGTAATTTTTAAATTTATTTGTAGAGTTGTATGATCACTATAATCTAATTTTTAACAGTTTGATTATACCAAAAAAGAAACCTTGTACCCATTAGCATCACTCCCTGGGCTCCTCCGCCAATTTCATTCCATGTCCCATCTCTTGATAAGCATTACTCAAATTTCTGCCTCTGTAGATTTATCTATTTTGGACATTTTACCAAAATGAAATCATCTAATTCTGCAGTCTTGTGTCTGGCTTCTTTCACTTAGCACCGTATTTGCAAGGTTCTCCCATGCTGCAGCAGGTGTCAGTAGTTCATTCCTTTTTACCGGTGAATACCATCCCACTGTACAGAGGCAGAAAGCTACCTCACAGGGCAGTCATGGAGATCACAGTAATTGACTAAGGGCTTTGTCCACTTCACCAATGCAAAGGATCCATGTCAATGAGCTACAAGCACCACTGAGAGTACTTCCCTAAGAGCCCCAAGGTGACATCTGATGGAATTTCATGGAAATGGTAACAGCAAGGCAGAGGTTTCCAGAAGTCTTCCACCTAGGATGAACTTGTGGTAGAAAGAAGAAACATGAACACATTCCAAAATACAGGCCAGTTAAAGGTTTGAAGGCCAGTTCCATATATGGTATTATTCTAGAGGAGGCTCTTTAAGAGTAGAAAGGTATACCGTGGATGCTTGTTACTAAAGATGAATTTATAATTTACATTTCCGAATGTAATGCTATACTGAGAACACATTTTTCAGAAGTGACCTCTTCTTGGCAAATAAACTGATTTTACCAAAGTTCTGTGCTATATCGGTTCACAGAGTTATTAAGAATGTAACTAGGAGAAAATGAAAGGAAAATGAACAAATTCAGAAGCCTATAGAGTATAGTTTGCTTTTTATTGCAAAATGAGGAATCCCAACTATGACTTTGGATGAGGACTGGAGGGAAGAGGAGGTCTGGTCACCCCTCAGAAGAGAATCACTCTGGAGGAAACCTGGAGGGCCGAACGGAATACACCATCTTATAGGTCCTTATGTGTGCTAGAAAACAGGGAACAGCAGGGATGGGAACCCTGAGGATGTGGGGTCAAGATGAAGAGAAATGCTAGGGTCAGACAGCCAGTCAGTACCAGAGACAGGACTGAAACCCAGGTCCCAATTCCCAGACCCAGTAGAACCTGATCACCAGGAAAGAGTCCACTTGGGTTGGCTGTAATCAATAGAAGGCTGCAGCACCAGAGGACACTTTAATGTGCAAAAATATTTTAAAACATCAAACTTGTTTTCAATAACTTTATATGGCTAAAAATGCTCACTAAAATTTTCTTGGTTACAAGAGTTTTTTTTAAATCAATTCAGTTTTCCTGCCCTTCAATTATAAAGCCAACTGTACTCTCCCATGTAAAGATGTCCAAACCCTTCAGGGATCCCACAATCCCTGGACCTCACTCTCGCCAGCACTGGTTAGACTGCATTTTGTACCATTGCCATCTAGTTGAATGCTTCTCCAACTCTTCAGAGTTCTAGAAGGCGTGATTTCAGTCTTCTTCATCTCTATTTCACAATGCCTAATGCATGCCTGGCACAGAGCTGGTCTGCAATGTAGGAGCAGAGAAGGTAGTGGAAAATTTGTGCACCAGCCTCTACACTCATCAGGTCTACTTATTTTTTTTTTCCTTTAACTTCCTTTTTCTATTCTATTCTATTTGCTGATATTCCCGTGAATAATTGCCTTGTCACTGCCTTGTCATTGCCTTGTCTTCTTCCCCCTGGGGGAAGAAGACAAAGCTTGAAGGCAAAGGTAGATACAGAAAACAGGGTCATCAGCGGTAGCTCTAACAGTAGCATCTTAAACAGGGTTTTTTGTTGTTGTTGTTTGTTTTTATGTTGGCATGACTCTTGATAAAAATCTAATAAAAAGAAGTTAGAGAAAGCAGAGTAAAAGCAAGAGCTGGCCTACCTAACACCCACTTAAGACAGGGTGATGGGCTTTAAGAAGGACACTGGGTGTTATATGCAATTAATGAATCCCTGTACTCTATATCTGAAACTAATGATGCATTATATAGTGGCTTACTGAACATAATAATAATAATAATAAAGACAAATGATAAAGGCAAGGAAAAAAAAACCAATAGAAATCAGACAAAGGCAGCCTTTTATGTGCTTGCTTTCCACCATGGCTGGCATAAGAGAATTTGGCTACTTTCTAATATCTGTCATTTATTCATTTGAAAAATATTTATTGGATGTCTTTTTTTTTTAATTTTTATTTATTTATTTGACAGACAGAGATAGTAGGCAGAGAGGCAGGCAGAGAGAGAGGAGGAAGCAGGCTCCCCACAGAGCAGAGAGCCTGATGTGGGGCTCGACCCCAGGACTCTGGGATCATGACCTGAGCTGAAGGCAGAGGCTTTAACCCACTGAGCCACCAAGGTGCCCCTACTGGATGTCTTTTATGTGTCAAGCACTGAAGACACAGTGAGGGGATGTGCAAAGGCCCTGAGAAATATCGCGATAAGGTTAGCTCTTCCAAGAGGGCAACATGAATAAAGGTTGGAGAGGGAAGGTGAAATCATCCAAGATGAAGCTAGAGGTGCCAGGGGGATCCACACCCTGCAGACCCTTTGGGACTAAATGAAGGCCTTCATCCTTAGAGCAACAGAGGCAAAACATGAGAGGATTTATGATTTTATAGCATCATCCCTGATATACTTTCCACAAAGTCACTCAGTCACATGAGAGCTTGGCATCACAAAGGATGCTGCTTTAGGAAGAGGTCTGATTCCTGCTGTTACAGCTCTACAACATTTTGCTTTCATTCCCAGGACCACAGAATCGTGACTGTGACAAGTCCGGCGTGCACAAGAGAACATACGGCTTCTCTCTGGAAGGAGTCCTGCATGCATCAAGTCCCAAATTTGCTAATGAAAACATCCTGTTCTCTAAGTAGGCTTAGAGAAAAAAACATAGATTTTTGATTGTTGCTGTTCTTTTGTTTGGGTGTTTGTTCCCCTCCCTACACAGCACATGAAAACCCACATCAAGACTTAATTTTCTGAAACCCAGAAGAAATGTTTCAATGAATTATTTTATAGTTTCCTACAAACCCTGTTGCTCTTGAGTGAATTATGATCTATTCTTACATAATATTTCTTAACTTAGAGTATGTATCAGCCTGTGATTTAAAGCTTAGGAGAATACCTTTAGCAAAGCAGAAGGTCTTAGATTACCACATGACTGCTTGAGGAGAAAGTTATATTGTGAAGTACAAAAAAGAAAGGAAAAAGAAATGGAAAGAAAGTATCTTGCAATTTAATTACTATGGTACATCTTCTCTACTAGTTAAATCCAGGCACCTCTCTTTTATTTTTATAATGAATTAATTCCACTCAAATAGGTATGACAAACATGCCTAGATAGAAACTGGATACATATCCTTAGAGATATGTATTTGGGTTGTTTTACTTTTTTCAATATTACAAACAATACAGCAATAAGCCTCCCTCTGTGAGTACCTCCTGCTACACCAGCAAGAGTTTTCTTTAAGATAAATACATCGAAGTGAAATTACTGTGTCATATAGTATGTGAGTAAGTTAATCTTCAACTTTGGTTACTTTCCAAAGCAGCTGTATCAATTTACAGCCCCACCTGCAGTGTAGCAAAATTCCCATTTTTCCACATCTTCCTCAATATTGTTTGACAGATTTTTTAATTTGTGTTAAGTCTGATGGTTATTAATTTATATCATGTCCTTGTTTTAATTATCATATTCCTGATTACTAGAGAAGCTACCTCTCCTTTCACACTAACTGATCTTCTTTTTCTAAAAAATGTACATCATGCCCAATTTATTTTTCTTGTGAGTTTGGCTCTATTATGGGGTTCTCTTTTCTTACACATGTTATGTTATGGTTCCTCATACCCCTTTTATTTTTAAAAGATCTGGCTGGCTGTTACTGGCCTGGGTCAAGAGAGTCTAAACCTACTTCCACATCCTGCAAAGTCCCAAAGTACTGAAATCCCCATTACATGTATCACTCCCTTTGGGTAAATATAAACATATCACTTGAAAATTATGGTATCCATCCATTCACTCATCCACTTACTCATTTGCAGACATTTATTTATGAAGGGGCATTCCAGTACTAACAAGGAACATAAAGACATAAGAAGGCATAAGATAATGAGCATATTCAACTACAGTGAAGGATTAGTCATCAGATGGACTAAATGTCATTTAACATGGAGCCCAGCCTTGAAAATTTTTAAGAGAGAGCATGTGATGAGAGCTCTACTCTAGGTGGATATGGTCAAGAACATGGGATTCCTTCTCTTCCTAGCAGCTAATCTAGGAAAACAGTTTCAGGTGACAAGGGCTGGCTGCCAGTCCCTCTCATTCCTTCACCCTCAACCCCCAACCTGCCCCACTGCAGAAACACAGAGCTGGGCAGGGGCTGATAAGACAGTAACATCTCCCCTCCCCACCTCAGCTCACATTTGTAAGGCAGGGTTCTGCTTTAAGAGAATAATGGGGCCCCAATTACCACAACTAATGGTAATAACAAGTTGAGAATAATGGGGCCCCAATTACCACAACTCTAGCTCATTCTAGAATATAGAGATTGCACACTGAGAAAAGCAAGCTAGATGACCAGGGGCCACCCAGAGCCTGCTTGTAGAGAAGGCTGCCCCTCTGGGGGAAGCAGGCTACTGCCTCTGCCCCACAGATGTCCTGCTCTGGAGAAGAGGCAGGCCCTAATGGCAGAGAGCTCTACCACACTGTCTAAAGAGTCTGAACGTATTCATGCCTAAGGACACTGTCAAAAACAATGGAGATTCTGATGGCAAACAGTTAATTACATGGGGGCTAGTAGCATCATAATATTAGTAGAACAAAATGAACCATCCATAAATTCCATAAAGAGTGCCTAAGAGACATCCAAGTAGAGTGCTCTTGAGATTACACACACTTCTGAGGGGCCAGAAGGTCAAGAACACATCCTAGGCTGCACCCCTGCAAGAGTAACCATAGTGGAATATAGAGTAGACATTAAAAAAAATTCCTCAGGTTATACCAGTGAATGAGGAAGTCTTACTGACTGAAGGGGCTAAAGCCAACACTGGCCGAGTAATAAATCACTCTAACCTAGAAGGAAGTCAGGAAGTCCAACGTCATAGAAGTACATTCATCCTTCATGGTCTTTTCCAGCTCGGCACCCATTCAGGAGAGACTGGGGGGAAGTCCTCTGAACTACCAGACTTAAAGCAGGAGGAAATTGAATTCCCTGAACTGTGAGAGCAGTGTACAAGTCATACACACACTCAAATGGTGAACACAGATTAAACACAAACTTTGATCAAAAAATGATGTATGTAGGGACGCCTGGTTGGCTCAGCATGCAATTCTTGATCTTGGGGCAGGAGTTCAAGACCCACACTGTGCATGAACCCTACTTAAAATAACTAACTAAATAGATAGATAGATAGATTGTTGTATGTCAACCCAAGGAAAACCCCTATAAAGACAGGCTAAAGATGAAAATGGGGGGAACAACTCTGAGCAGGTAAGTCACATACATAATGTGGAGAAAATACACTTCACAGAATTAGTTCAACCAAATCACTAAATAGATAAACAAGTAACCAAACAAGGAACTTCACACAGCTTTCTCCAAAGGGAGGAGGGGGAGTCAGTATTTAGAGATATTATATTACCTAAAATGCAATTTTCAACAAAAAATTACCAGACATGCAAAAACAAAAACAGAGGAACAGAAATGTATGATCCATTCACAAAGGGGGAAAAAAACAGGCAACAAAAGCTTACAGGGGCCCAGAAGTTGGAATTATAGAGACTTGAAAGCAGCCTTTATAAATATATTTGAAAAATTAAAGGAAACCATACTTACAAAGTGAAGGAAGCTATGGTGGCAATGTCTCATCAAATAGAGAATATCAATAAAAAGATAGAAATTATGGAAAAGAACCAAATGGACATTCTGGAGTTTAAATTAAAAAAGCAATAATTGAAATGAAGAATTCCTAAGAGTGGCTATGTAGTAGATTTGAAGTAGCAGAAGAAGCAATTCGCAGACATGGTATAACAGATGAACAGAGACTATCCAATCCACAGGACAGAAGGAAAAAAGAATGAACAAAAATAAATAAATAAAGACAGTCTCAGAAAGGTGGAACAAGATTAAGTGTACAACATACTCATAATGAAAATATCAAGAAAAGAGAGAGACAGGAACAGAAACTTCCTGGATCTGATGAAAAACATTAATCTACCCTTCTACTAAGCTCAATGAACTGAAAGTAGGGTAAATGCAAAGAGAACTGTATTCAGACTCCTCAAAATGTTGAAAGCCAAAGGTAAGTTACTCAAATCAATAAGAGAAAAACAACTTGTTCAATGGAACCACCGTAAGATTAACAGCTTACTTCTCATCCAAAACAATGGGAGCCAGAGTGCTGGAAGAAAAATCAAGAAAAGACATGTACATTTTGATTGTGGAGAGAGAAAGACCCCCCCCCCAAAAAATACCTGGAAATGGTCTTCATAGGTATTGGGAATTCTCAGGCAAATCAAGGAAGAATGTGGAAGAGTTACCACAGCAAAGTCATGCTGGGAAAATACAGATCTCAGTTGTTAAATGATTTTACCTGAAAGGTGACTTTTTATTGAAGTTAGAGAAAATCTCTCAAGAACATGGTTTGAATGTTTATGAGAAGTCAAGAGCTCTTTCATCTCAAAAGACTGTTGAGACATTTCTCAACTAGATTTGTCACTGAGCCATCTGAATTTAAGTTGAGTTATGAAAGATATGTAGAATCATTTGTTAGTTTTCAGAAAGGATTTACTAAATTATTATTAACAGCTTGTAAACATGAGCCATGTGGGTGACACTGAAGGTAAAACCATGTGAGGCCAATTATGTAAGACAACCAAAAATTTATTCATTCATATTTTTTAAATAAATATTTTATGTATTTATTTAGGGAAAGAGAAAGAGAGTGTGCATGTGTGTGCATGAGCAGGGAGAGAGGCAGGAGAGAGAATATCAAGCAGGCTCCATACCCAGCATATGGAGCCTGACACAGGGCTTGATCCCAGAACCCTGAGATCATGACCTGAGCTGAAACCAAGAGTTGGATGCTTAACTCACTGAGCCAGCCAGGTGCCCCTATTCATATTTTTTATTGGAAATATAAGATTTCAAGGTTTGTAAAAATAATAGGTGCAGTCAGAAGAAATGCTGTAAGGCTTCCTAAACACTGATTATTGGTGCTACAAAAGAAAAGAAGAAATATATAAGGTGAGAATTTGAAGATACATTATAAACACTTTGGTACAGAAATAACACAAATGAAACCCACAAAGACCATTTATTTATACCACTGCAATAAACTTGCTTTGGCTCTCAGTAAACATTACATTTTTAAATGGTCTCCTGAGTGTTCAAAACGAGCTTTTATTGCTGAATGCTATTTATCTTTTACAATAAAAGCAAATCTACCAATCAGGCCCTGGTAATTTTGGTAAAAGACATCTGTGAGAGAAAGAGAGTATGGGCATTAGTAAGGTTGAGATAATGAGCTAACTCAAAGAACCTGTTAATTGTGTTTACCATGCCCTGGGTATGCATCTCTCAGCTACATCTACTAGTTCCTCCTGGAAGCCTAGTTGTTATAATTGCATATGGACATAAATTACACAAAAGAAAATGGCCAATTTAAAAGACAATAAAAAGTGACAGTAGCGGTCCCATAGGACAGGGAAAGGAGTTAACGCCTAATTGTCTAAATCCTATGAGCCATTTGAGAACAGAAGGAATTTTTGTAAACCAACATTTTGCTGCACATTCAAAAGCCACAGATTTAAATTCCAAATAGAAAACAAAATGAATATTTCCAAAAGGAAATGAATGTTCGTGATGGCATGGAGAAACTGTTTTCTCCTGAATAATGGATACTAACTGTATTCAAGAAGATCTTGTCCAGCAAGAAGATAAGAGCTACATACCTATGAGAAGCTAGAAGTTGAAAATGCCAACTGTTCAAGAGTAGAGACTAAGAAAGTTCACTCAATAGAAGATTTTCATAATCACTATGATCAGCTCTGAGGTTAACTTAGATAAACATAGGAAATCTGAAAAGCCATACTTCCTGGGGTCTAAATATCCCACTTACTGGTTTTATGTCATCTTGGGCAGCTCTTTCACTTTCTCAATACCCTCTGATTCCTCAATAACAGTCTACAGATTGTACTTCCAAGAGGATATGGAACTGGGCAGAGGAGGAGTGAATCCTTAGCTATGATTATAGTGTTCTACGTTTATCCTGGGCTACGTTACATTTGGCTAGAATTAAGAGTGTCACTAAAAACCCCAGCAGACTATCACTTCATAACTGATTCTCCTCTTAAAATGGTCAGAAAACCTGACCCATCTTAAGCAGAGCATTTTAAAGTTATTACCAATGAGAGTGCCTGAGTGGCTCAGTCAGTTAAGTGTCTGCCTTTGGTTCAGGTCATGATCCCACCCTGCTCATCCGGGAGCTGGTTTTTTCCTCTCCCGCTACAGCTCCCCCTGCTTGTACTCTCTTGCTCATGCTCCCTCTCTGTCAAATACATAAATAACATCTTCATAAATAAGTAAATAAAAGTAACCACCAATGAAGTATTTATATTTTCCAGTACTTTTTGGTTGCTGCCTGTACTGATTTCATCTGTTGATATATTCATTACAACAATGATTAATGCATCAGAGATATATCAATGCAGAAAAGGTCTGCTAACTTTTGAACTGCTGTTCACTATCTTTATTCAAGAGACCTTCGATCTTCTTATTGTAGACTTTTAACATAGGTTGAAATCTGCTTTGTCTTTGTCCCACTTAAGTCTGAATTATGGCTTAGTAATTTGAAATTTGCTTTATATTGTGTTTGAGGGTCCATGCCCTCCAGAGTGGTTATGTAAATTAAATTAGCTAAAATGGCTGAAAGCATTTTGAACAGTGCCTAGTACTCAGTGAATGCTTTAAGTGTTGGTTATGATATTAATTATTACTTGATTATTATATATTATTATAATCATTTTATTGTTAATGCAGACTGGCAAAGTAGAGAGTGTCTGGCTCTAATTCTACCTCAGATCTCCATGCTAAGAGATCATCTGGGACCATAGAGGTAAGATGACGGGGCATTACTTTTGATATCACTGTCCTATTTCATGGTCTTTATTTTCCCAAAACTACAAATGTGTACTGAGGAACAAGGATATAAGTGAGTACATGTGAAAATACACTTTTTCCCTTACACCAGTTAAAAAAGGAGTAGGAAATTTAAGAGAAACTTTCCCAAGAATGTAAAAAACAGACTACAGACAGGTTAAGTAAAATTTGGTATCTTCATTTAAGGAATGCACAGCTACTCAAAATAAAGGAAAAGATACTCATTACATGTTGTAAAGTGAAAATATGTCAGGCTTAAAACGTAGGATCCTGTTAAAATATATACATATAGAAAACCTAAAAGAGAAGACTAAGTCCTCAAAATATCAAAACTATTTCTGGTGAGGGAATTATAAATTATTTTTTTCATTCTGTTTGTTTATGCTTTTCTTAATGAATGTATATTACTTTGTAATCCTAAAAGAACCCTGAAATAATCAAGTTCCATGGAAGCCACTGGATGAGGCCATTTCATTGTGAATTTCTCAAGTCAGAAAAGGAGTCAGGTGGGTCTGTATTTAGGGGACAAAATCCAGACAAGTCAATCCAAGCCACCAATCTCGGGGGCTGAACAGAGATGCAGAACCCAAGCAAATGAGCAAGAAAGAAAGTGCTAGAAGCCTCATAAAGAAGTGACCACTGCAGCCTAACACACAGACCTTATTTGGTTACCAGTCTGATCCTCCAATAAAACTTTTCACCTCTGATTTGCCTTGGTTATTTGATGACTAACACGTTGCCATTCAATCTCATCAAAATGTTTCTTCTTGAAGACAACATAAAAACTACTGTAGCAAACATTAACTGTATACATTGAACACATTTTGGTAGCTTTCCCATGAAGGGGTCATGGTACAAATGGATATCATGGCTCAGACATTTAGAACTACCAGTTTGGATTGCTATACATAGTTAATTCCTCAGGCTATGGGGCTTTTTTAAAAGTAAAACTTAGAAAACTGGATGTTAAATCCTTTATCTCACATTTTCTTATATTTTAGGTGAAAAATACCTATAGACATCAAAAAAATGCTAAGAAGTAAATTTCATGTTTGACTTGTCTTCTCTCCACTCCACAGAGTCAGAAGATCATGCAATTAATTCATTTTCAGGTGAATCTCTGTTGTGTCATGTATCAAAGAAAAAGTTAATTTTCTTGGTGAGAAAAGATGACACCAAAGTTATCACTTTAAAACCAAGCAGAATAAATTAAAACATCTTTCATTCTATGGATAAATTCCAAATTCATATCTACCTTGTCAATGATGATTTTGTTTATTTGGCTCAATTATAACTTTGCAAATAGGATATTCAACTTATCAAAAAATATATGGAGTTTCTGTAAATAAGTAATAGAAACAAAAAAAATTCTACTTATCAAAAAGACATGTAATAAATAGCTTATTAGCACATGTGGAATAAGAAATAAAGTGCAGAAAAGATTCTTTACATAGTACCATATTTAAATATTGATAAGTACAAGAGCATTCAAACTTTCCAATGCATGGGGGAAGACATGTGTCTGATTCCAGAAGCTTAACTTTACATTCCAGGTAAGATCCGTTCTCTCTTCATATTTAGAATTTGCCCTAAATTTGGCAGATCATGAAAACTTTAATTGAAATAGGCTTGGAAACAGTTCCTGCTGTCTAGAAATAGTTAACTCACATTTACAATGCTACAAACTTCAGAGTTTGGAATCTATTTGGTTAGCTAAGCCACTCGGCAAAGTAAGTAACATGCAGCATATTTAACACTAAGACAGGACAAAGTAACATTTGCTATGACTATGAGAAGATACTTGATTTTCCATTAGTTTTCCCAACAGCACTGAAGAATAGGTAGATTGTATCATCCATATTTTACTCAGGGAGTTTAAAAGCAACCTATTCAAAATCTTCTGACTACTCTGACTAAACCAGGGTACACAGGTATCTTCAGGCTATACTGAAGATTCTTTGAGAAAAAAAATTGTCCAACTCATCTTTTTGACTCCTCAGGATATAAATTCCTGATAATGAGTAGACCCTCAAAGTTGGTGGAGGAAAAGATGGAAGAACAAATAGAGTGTCAGAAGCAAGACAAGATGGGGCACCTGTGGGGCTCAGCTGGTTAAGCCTCTGCCTTTGGCTCAGGTCATGATTTCAGGATCAAGCCCTACATTGTACCAGGCTCCCTGCTCAGTGGGAAGCCTGCTTCTCTCTCTCTCCTTCTGCCCCTCCCTACCCTTCCCCTCATGCTTGCTCTTTCTATCAATAAATAATCTCTTAAAAAAAAAAAAAAAGGAAGCAAGATAAGACATACTGCCCTCATATCACAGGCTCACTCCCCCACCAATATTTTTCAAAGCAGGTCCCACCTATACTAGAATTTCCAGAAACTAATTTCAAATACAGCTGCAGCCCACCAACCCTCAAACCCCCACCAAATGACTAAATTAGAACATTTGGAAATGGGGTCTTAGGAATCTGCATTTTTAACATTCTCTCCAAGTGTAAGAAATGTTGCCACATTGTATGTCCTCCTAGACCTCAACCTCAGCAGCATTAATATATAGTTCTTCCTCTTACTCACATTGTTGGCAATATAATAAGATGCTTGAAAAAATCAGGAGTAGCTCTCACACCCTGTGAGGGAGGCACCGGGTGACCTAGTGCTACAGAATCATGATATCTGAATTTTACCAACACTTTCTTCTGCAACTGGTTTTCTGCTTCTCCATATGTTAAGTGCTTAAGTATTACCATTGTCATCTAGAGTTTTGAAGGGTGGAACAGTAAAGCAGCAGTAGGGATTTGCAGTGCCCCTAGCTTACAAGATATGAATTCACATAAAAATTCTCTGGGTACAACCTGACTTTTATGAGACCTAAGCCCAAATAACCTGCAGAAGCAAGAGGAGTAATGAACTTATTGGCAGGGTTTACCTCCTGTGGGTACCATCACATATCAAAACTCATTAATTATGTAGAACCCAGAGATTTCAAACAGAACTTCAAAATTTAAAAGGTCAGAGGCATAACATACTTCAGGGAAAAAATAATGGTGACAGATCAGCTGTTGATACATCTTTGCCTACTGCTAATAATGATAACACCAAACACATTTACAGTCCTTTATAGTGTATAGACAATACTTCAAATATCTTAATTAATTTGATCTTCCCTAAAACCCCGGGCCAGGCCCAGCATACTTCCATTTATAGGCACTTTTATCTCTGTGCTGCCTCATTTGAATTCCCTTCCCCCATGAAATTTCTGGACGGCAGAGATAGCATATTCTCTTCTGCATCCTTAGCATCTGGCATGGTATCTGACTCAATAAAGAAGGCACTCACAGACACAAGTATCCTTTTTTTTTTTAAAACAAATACCACATTCTAGAAATGAGACAACTGAGGTTGACAGAGATCAAAAGATACTTATCCTGGAGAGATGACTGAGGAAGGAAGTACCAAGAAGTCCTCAAACATGAGTGGGATTATTGTGTGGAAAAGGGATTAGACTAATTTCACATGACATCAGAAGATAAATTTAGATGGGGGTTAGCAGGAGACAGATTCCAGCTCATACTAAAAGTTTCTAACCATGAAAAACATCTAAAATAGAAAATGTATTCCTCAAAAAGGAGAGCTGCCCAAAATGTGAAAGTATAGGAAAGACTGTACAAAAAAGTGTTTTAAGCATCAGTTAGAAGACCGGCCACAAAAACCTATAAAGTTCCATCCAACTGGAAGACTCCCTGACTCTATCTTGAGACAGCTTACATAGCTGATTATGGACAGAAAGAGGATGAGACCTTCAGCATTCTGTCACAAATCCCATTGGATGCCTTTAAAGATCATTCACCTCATATGTTCTGATAACTCAAAAATCATCCCGTCAGACTAATTCCATAACAAGAAAGGGTAAGAAAGGGCTGATTTATTCTCCTTTCTGAAATCAACCAACCAACCAACCATATAATATGTATATGTGCATGTGTCTGTATGGGTGCATGTGTGTGTGAGGAACAACAGTTTTCAAGACTGGGCATCAGGAAATGAAAGACAGTCATCCCTCACTGGTAGGAAACAAGTGATAAGGGCATTATAGTTGTCCTCAACTGCTGCCTTGAGAGATTTTTCTAGACCACAATGCAAAGAAGGACCACACAGGTGAAGCTTCAGAGATTAGTGTCTAAGGATAGATCAAGATGGCTAGAATTTGTAAGACAAAGTACCAAAGTGGAAAGAACTGCACAGATGCACAGGGAAAACACCTCACAGGTCTACAGAGAGACCTCTTGACTAGTCAGCAGAATACTGATCAACACACACATGTGAGGATATTAACCAACAGTATGAAAAGATTATCTTTTCCAAGATATCTACCTATCTAATGAGATTAGAAGGAATAGCACCCAACATTCACACAAAGCCAAAAAGCCAGGAATATTGCCTCCTATTCTCACCAGACACACTGGAAAAACATAAGTGACCCATTGTGTAGTATTGAGAAAGGTGAGTGAGTCATCTCAGTAGTGTGAAGTAAAATGCTTTAGTTATAATCTAAACATTGCACCGCTCCTCCCCAGCAAGTCTTAAAGGCAATACGCAAAAGGATAAAACCATTTCCATATAATTAAGCTACAATCTCAGAACCAAGTTGAAGAAGTCTTACAGAATAAAAATATTCAGCATTTAATATGGTAAAATTCACTATGTCACACAACCAAAGATTATCAAGCATGCAAAGAAGCAAAATAAAAAAATATTATCCATAATAAGAAAAACCAACCAATTAAATCCAAACTGACAGAGATGATAAAATTAGTTGACAAAGACATTAAAGAAATTATAACTATATTCCATATGTTCAAAAGTTAAATAAAGACATATATATGCAGATCAGATTCCTAGTGATGAAAACTATAATGTCTGAGATGAAAAATTAACAATAGGGGATAATGCAGGGGGAAATTTTTGTGGAATTGAAAGCATAGCAAATGAAAGTACCCAAAAAATGAAACACAGGAGGAAAAAAATGAGTCTTAAAAAAAAAAAAAAAAAGCAAAAGGAGTATCAGTGAACTGTGTGACAACTTCAAGTGAGTATAAGTTCACAATGTTGCAGAGTGATTTTAGTTCATGAAGGAGAGGAAAGTTTGGTGGTGGCAGAGATAAAATCTGAAGAACAGCTAAAATTTTTCTAAACTTTAAAAAAGCTATAAACCCATGAATCCAAGAAGTTCAGGGAACCTTAAATATAAGAACATAAAGAAACATGGGCCAAAGTAAATCATAATCAAATTGCTCAAAATGAGTAGTCAAGAAATCTTAAAAGGGGAAAAAAGTCATGTGACATACAGAATATTGAAGGGATAAAATTTCTGAATGACAACATAAACAATAGAAACAAAAGAATGTGGAGCAGCATCTTTAATGTATTAAAAGAAAAAAACACTGTCAACCAGTGAAAACAACTTTCAAAGCAAAGACAACATAAAGATGTTTTTAGACATATGAAAACTGAAATAATTTATTACCACAAGAACCACACTAGAAGAACTGTTAAAGGAGATTCAGGGAAAAACAAACTAATACCAGAAGCAAATTTGAATCTACACAAAAAATGAAGACCACAAAAAAATGCTACATGGTTAAATATATGATTTTTGTCCTTATTAAAATGTATTTAAAAGATAATTGTTTAAACAAAAATAATAACTATGTGTTATGTGGATTATAATACAACTAAAAGTAAAATATATGATAATAGTAAGAATAATATAAAGTCCAAGATGGGAAGAAAGGAAGTATACTGCATAATATTCCTGTATATTATACATATATATAGATATAAAGTACTAAATATCACTTGAAGGTAGACCATAAGTTAAAGATAGATATGGTATACCACCTGAAGCAACCAGGAAAATAAACACAAATGGCCAATAAAACAAGGGAGATAAATTCAAATCATAAAAATAATCCAAAATAGGCAGGAAATAGAAGAAAGGACAGATGGAATGAACAGAAAGTAACAAGATGATGTATTTAAACCTAAAGATATCAACAAACACATTAAATGTAAATGGTTTAAATACCTTTAATTAAAAGGCAGAGATGGTCAGATGGGATAAAAGAATAAAGCACAATAATCTTTGCTTATGAGAAACACACTTTAAACATAAGGACACTAATAAGTTAAAAATGAAAGGACAAAAAAAGATACACATGGTAACTTAAGTCAAGAAGACACACCATGGTAACACCAAATAGTATCTGTGATATTAGAGAACACAGATTTCAGAGCAAAGTATATTACCAGTGACAAAGAAGGTTATTTCATAATAATAAAGGAATCAATTAATCAAGAGGATATAATATTCCTAAATATTTTTGCCCCAATATTAGATCTTCAGATGAATGAAGCAAAAATACATATAAAAACATTAAAAACTGGTAAATCCAAAATTAAAGTTGGAGATTACAATACCCCTTTCTCAGTAATTAGAATAGGTACAGAGAACATCACTAGATGTATAGTAGATTTTAACTACCCTATAACCAACCTGGCCTGGTTAACCTTTATAGACTCCACCCAACAACAACAGAATACACATTCTTCTCAAGTATATATGTAATACTTAGCAAGACAAACAATACTGTAGGCCGTAAAACAACTCTCAGTACACTTAAAATGACTGAAGTCATACAAAGTATATATTTAAGTCAAATTGGAATTAGAAATCAATAGCAGAAAGATCTCTGGAAAATCCCCAAATATGTATAAATAAATATTTCACTTCCAAATAATAATTGGTTATTAAAGAAATCCCAGAGAAATTAGAAAGTATTTTGAACTGAATGACATATGACATATCAAAATTTGTAGGATGGCATTGAAGTGGTATTTAAGAAAAAATTTATAGTATTTTTTAATAGATTTTACCTATTTATTTGACAGAGAGACAGTAATAGAGGGAACACAAGCAGGGGGAGTGGGAGAGAGATAGAAGTAGGCTTCCCCTTCCCACTGAGCAGAGAGCCCGATGTGGGGCTCGATCCCAGGACCCTGGAATCATGACCTGAGCTGAAGGCAGATGCTTAATGACTGAGCCAGCCAGGTGCCCTGAAAAATTTATAGTATTAAACAACTGCATTAAAAAAGAAAAAAAATTCTCCATAATAATTTTGGACTCCATCTTGAGAAACTACAAATAGTGCAAATTAAACCCTGAATAAGCAGAAGGAAGAAAATAGTAAAGTTCCAAGCAAAAATCAACAAGATAAAGGACAGAAAAACAATAGCAAAAAGTCAATAAACCAAAAGCTGACTCTTTGAAAAGATCAACAAAACTGATAAACTCTAGGCAGGCTTATCAGGAAAAAAAGAAAGATGACACAGATCACTAATATTAGGAATGAGAGTCAACATGACTACAGATTCTACAAATTTTAAAGGAATAATAAGTGAAGTTAATCCCAAGCACAAAGGGTTAGATCAACATTCCAAAAAGCAATCACTATATTAAGAAACTAAAAAAGGAAAACCATATGGTCATCTCTTTCGTTGCCAAATAATCATTTGACAAAATCCAGTATCTACTTCTCATAAAAACTCTGAAGAAAATATGACTATAAAGAATGCCTTCAAAATGAAAAAGGGCATCTACAGGTAATATTGTACTAATGGTGAAAAAACTGAATGCTTTCCCATCTACCCTCCCTCCACACACACACACACACACACACACACACACACACACACACAATGATCAGAAGCAAAGACAGAATGTTCACAAGAATGTTGATGCTTACCGTTTCTACTCAACACTGTACTAGAGGTTACTAGCTGATGAGATATTTATTTTCAGAAAATAAAGCCAGAAAAGGAAATTAAAAGAATCCAAATTATGAAGAAAGAATATAGATGACATGATTGTATAGAAAATCCTATGTTATTTATAAAAACAAAACAAACTGGCACTAATAAGTGAGTGTAGCACCCTACTGCAGGTTAAAAGGTCAATATACAAAAATCAATGTTTTTATAAACTAGAAATGAACAATCAGAAGCTGAAATAAAAATACCATTTAAAATAGCATCAAAGGTGTGGTATATATACACAATGAAATATTACTCAGCCATCAGAAAGGATGAATACTTATCATTTATATCAATATGCATGGAACTGAAGGGATATGCTGAATGAAATAAGTCAGAGAAAGACAGTTATCATATGGTTTCACTCATATGTGGACTGTAAGAAACAGCACAGAGGATCATAGGGGAAGGGAAGGAAAGCTGAATGGGAAGTCATCAGAAAGGGAGACAAACCATGAGACTCCTAACTATAGGAAATAAACTGAGGGTTGCTGGAGGAGAGGTGAGTAGGGGATGAGGTAACTAGTGATGGGTATTAAGGAGGGCACGTGATGTGATTAGCACTGGGTGTTATACACAATGATATATTACTGAACATGATTTCTTAAACTAATTATATATTCTACATTAGCTAATTGCATTTAAATTAATAAAATAAAATGGCATCAAAGGGGCATCTGCGTGGCTCAGTCAGTTAAGCATCTGCTTTTGGTTCAGGTCATGATACCAGGGTCCTGGATTAAGCCCCATGTCAGACTTCCTGCTCGGTGCTCCACCTCTCACTCTCTCTCTCTTCCTCAAATAAATAAATGAAATCTTTAACAATAAAACAAAATAGCATCAAAAATGTAAACTATTTGGAGAAAAATCTGACAAAAAGATGTACGAGGCCTGTACACTGAAAACTATAACATTGCTAAGAAAAAACTTTAAAGATCTAAATAAATATATTCGTTTATGAGTCAGAGAACTCCATGTTGTTAGGATCTCTCTTTCCACAAGTTGATATATAGATTCAATGCAATTCCAATTAAATCTTAGCAGTCTTTTTATGTATGTGTAGAATCTGGCAGATTCTAAAATCCACGCAGAAACATGAAGCACATAAACAATCAGAATGACATAGATAAAGAACAAAGTTGGAAAGCTAACATTATCTGATTTCAAGATTTACTATAAAGCTACAATAATCACAACAATTTGGTATTTGCATCAAGATAGACAAAGAGATCAATATAACAGAATAAGAGTCCTGAAATAAATCTAGATATATAGAAAACTTTTTTTTACAGAGGTGAAGAGACAATTCAGTGATGAAAGAACAGTTTACAACCAATAATGCAAGAACAATTGAATATCCATATACAAAAACACACTAAAAACTTCATTCTGTGCATTCTACTGTACACAAAAATTAACCTGATCACAGAGCTAACTCTATCACCTAAAACTCTGAAAGCACATAGGACAAAATCTTTGTAACCTTGGCAAAGATTATATGGCAAAGATTTTTTAGATATGACCATATGATTCCATTTATGTAAAACTCTAGAAAATGCAAACTAATTTATGGTAAGAGAAAAAATATTAGTGGTGGCCTAGGGAGGCAGAGTCAGGAGTGGGAGGGAGAGATTACCAAGGGGCTTAAGAAAGCTTTTGGGGGTATAATGGATATGTACACTTTCTAGATTTTAATGGTGGTCAATGGATATATATAAGTAGAAACTTATCAAACTGTACACTTTAAATAGGTACAGCTACTTTATATCATCAATACCTCAATAAAGCTGTTAAAAATAAGACATTCCTTTGAAGACAAGGTAGCAAGGTGAATGGGCCAAATTCACAAGTTGTTACTTCAAATAAAGAAACACTAGCAGTAGGAGCAGCAGCTAATGTTTACTGAGCAGTTACTGTGCATCAGGCATCCTCTGAAGCACTTTACATAAATTAACGCAGTTATTACTTAGGATTACCCTGTTGTTCTACAAAGTAGGTATAATTAATACACTTCTCAAATGATGACTGGCTTATTCCACTTAGCATAATGTCCTCAAGGCTCATCCATGCTATAGCATGTGTCACTACTGCCTTCCTTTTTAAGACTGAAAAATAATCTATGTTCATCACAGTTTGTTTCTCTATTCATCTGTGGATAGACGTTTGGGTAGTTCCCACAGTTTTGGCTATTGTGATTATACTGCTGTGAACGTGGGTCTACAAGTATCTGTTCAAGTTCTTGCTTTCAGTTCTTTTAGGTATATACCCACAAATGGAAATGCTACATCACATGGTAATTCATGCTTAGTATTTTGTAAATAGCCTTACCCTCTCATTTCTGTATTGCAGTCCACAGACTGATCTGCCTAGAAGGTAAATCTGACTCATGTCTCTCCCAGGCCTAACATTTCTGAACAGTTCCTTCACTGACTTGAGGTTAAATTCAGATTCCTCAACACAGCACATCCTTCCCGGACAACTCCACTCCCCCCAAAAATGCCCTTCTCTCTATTCTTAATGGTTTACATTTCCATCTCCCTCATTAGGCTGCAAACCACTTAATAACAAGATTCACAGTTTTAGTCCTCTTCGCATCCCCAATACAACACCATAGTGCACAGAATGTAGTAGACACTTGATACATATTTGTTAAATGAATAAATGTCAGCTTAGCTGTCTAAAGAATAAAAATATTGCTATACTGTTAAGTAAGCAAAATAACAGTGGAGATAGAATATAGGGGAAACGTGTGCATTACACACAGGTTAAATGCATATATGTAATGACAAAACTTTTTTTCACATGTAGTATGTGGTCATTCATATGTTAATCTCCTTTTTCAGTCTTAAACTCCTTAGGATGCACTCCCACATGCAGCTTGGCCTCCCCTCCCCCTCCAAGCAGAGGGAAGGAAAAGAGGCCAAGGATACAAAGCCCACTTGCATGGCAAATATGGTACTAGAAAAAGGGTACTATCTGGGGCACCTCTCTCTGCTGAGTACAGGTACACAGATCAGGGTACACAGATCACAGGGTACACAGATCAGGCCTCCAATTTTACGAACAAATCACACATGAAATGTGCTCTTGCATCTGGGACTAGGAATCTAGTATGACTTCTTGATTAAATTTTTAATAAGCTTCTGTCTTACACTCATACACAGATCAGAAATGGCTTCCTTGTCTAGTACGATATTAGATATCACCATGCAGCTATACCTGAAGAAGGATATAGATAATGGCTGTTCTGAGAACAGCAATTCACACTAAAATTAATAACTGTTCTAACTGTGCATGTTCGAGGATAGCTGATTTTTTAACTGTCAAATTTCTGGTAAAGAAAAATGTCAGATTTTCCAAAATGATTCTAGTTTTCCAGTCTGCACTGCTACAGGAAAAAAAAAGGGAAGAAAAACAAAACAAAACAAAACGATTATCGACCATATCACTGGGCTTTCTGTTCATGAGCTGGTACTCAAAGAGGTGATGGCTTTGGTCCATGCCAGATAAGGTAAAGGAGTGACCTCTTTTGCAAGTAAGATGCAAATACACAAAACAAGTTTCTTTGTTGGCCCTCAATGAGTAAGCTCTGGAAAACATTTCAACTTGCCCGATCCAGATCACCACTGATCAGTAGAACCTCTGGGCTAAACACTCTGCCTACACTAGAAATAAATAAAATGTTTTGTTAGGTGTAAGAATCGTGGCAGCAGGAAACTGATAAACAAAAATACACCAAGGCTACAGAATCAATTTCTGAACATGAAGAACATTTATAGCCTTAGGACTCAGAATTAAAGATAATACAGTGGTGCTGGAATCTTCTCACATAAAAATTTAGAAGCCTGAAATTCAGGGGTTTTTTTGTCCACTAAAATCTAAGATTTATGGTAACAAAGAACCTCAAATGCACTTCAAAATTTCCTTAAGCCTGAATCTTGTAATCAGGTTGGATTTGCATAGCCTAATTTCTTAAATGGGGCCATGCAAACAGCCTTTTAAATAATACCTCTAAACTGATCTCAGAAGTGGACCTCTTTGACACAGCAGGTTTGTAGCACAATAAAGGGCATTTTTTATCTGAGCTACATGAGGATAATAAGAAAAGCAGTATTTGAAAGCCAATGGGAACATGAGACTGTGTGCTCATTTAATCTAGGAGTATCATGTAACATAATCATATATATTATTACCTATAGACTTGATTAATTTCTAAGAAAGCCAAGATCTGAGGGTCCCATCCACAAATTTTACATGTTTAAAAGCCCAGGTTAGAGTATTAGCCCAGTTAGAATATTAGAATATCTCAAACTGGAAATGTTATCTTCTAGCGTTCTTTAAAAAAAAAAAAAAAATTACTCAAGGTAGAGCTTTTCCAGGAAGAAACATCTGACATAAAAGAGGGCCAAGAAGAGTCAAACTCAAAACATATGAAATGTGACAATCTGTTAAACTGAAGCAAAATTCAGCACCACTGACTATAAAAGCCAAACTCAACTACACATGAAATTGTAGAAAAATGAGAAAAAAACAGTCAAAAGAAGAAAGGAGTAGACATGTGATAAGAATGTCAAGAAGCAGCACCTCAAGGGAGGAGAGCAAAGATGACTGCAGGGGAAGAAAAGACCAGTCCTGAATCTAGGTACACAGCATTCCCTGCCCATCTTAGATGTCCTCAAGGCAGCACAGAATCACAGGGAATTCCTAATGGACATGCCCAGAGATGCTGAATTCTGTGTATACTCTAATATAATGGGAACATCATATATGATATCTACAAGCTTCCAAGAGGACAGCCATGAAAATACACCTCTCCGGGTCTCACCTTGCATCTGGGGGGGAATGCGTGTGATGAGGGTATGTGAGATAGTATATCCCTCTGAAGTTGCTTAATTATTTATGTTGAACGGACAACATTGTGCCTTCAGCAGTACATGGAACAGACCACTATATGGACTGTCCTTTCTATCTTAGAGGCAGGGACTTACAGGTAAACACTAACAGCTGTAAAATAAATGTCTGGTGCCAGTACAAGTCTCTTCTTTTTTGCTGAAACATATGTATAGATGTCTCCAGAAAGTGAAGAACTGCCCACATAGTTGGTGACTGAAATGAAACATTTAAATTTAATCTAAGCTTCCGTTCCTAAATACACCAAGGTCACTAATGAGAGTGCTTAGCACAAACTCAGCAAAACGCAGAAGGTGCAAGTGATCACAGAGAATGATGTAAGGTGCAGCCAGCTTGCTGATGCTTCGTCTGCAACTGTCCTCTGATGACACAGCTTTCAAATACATGAAGGACAAGAAACAGCTCCAAAGAAAGAGTTGAGATCTGAGATTGAATGCCCCTAGAGGGTACTTACTAAGATTACCAGCACGTTTTTCGTAGCCCGAAAAGGTAGGCTCAAAACCAAGAGATGAGATCCAGATCTATATCAACTCAGCTTCACGGTCCTGGATGCTGTGACAGACTAGCTGAAAACAGCAGTACTATTTAATTTAATTCTCACAACAGTCTAATGAAATTACAATAAGGAAATTGAGGAGAAGAGAGTTAAGGGTCTTGCCCAAGGTCATAGAACACATATGTTGCAATCAGGATCCAGAGATCTACCGATTCAAAAGCCCAAGTTTATTCTCTCACTCGAGGCTGCTCTGACAGATTTCTGGTCTTCTGGAGGACCAAGCAGCAGTTAGCTGACCACTGGTTAGCAGTGTAGGGACTTTGTATGTAAGTGGTGAGACACAGACATTGCCTAAAGATTCCTTTTTACCCTGAGATACTGCAATTCTCTTAACAAAGCACACTGCTTTCATTTCCTTTCAGCACGTACCATTTTGTTGAGGCAAAACCCTTCAGCAGCTTTCTTTAGTCTTCTCTAGCTCTTAATTAAGGCCCTCTAATATGGGAAGCAGGATCCTATTTGTTTTTTCTTGTCCTTACTCATCTTAATGGTGTGAGATTAGTATTAGATAGCAGGAAGAGAGAGACTAATGAGTAAGATCCAAGGAACGTGAGCTGTCCATCTATGAGATGTCTGAAGCTGGGAGGAAAATAAAAAGATGAAAATCTTCTTTCATAAACAAGACTTTCCATTACCCATGAAACAAACCAGAATGAAGACATAAACAGCATGTCCTATGTAATATAACACAGGAGAGATTAAATGCGCTGCAATCATTTTATGACAGAGATAAATGACCATGAAAGTTTACCAGGCTAAGGAAAGATAAAAGGAAAATAAAGTGAACTAAGCATTTCTTTAGGAATAGCAGTTGTTCCTGCTGAATTTGGCAGAACTGAGAGGCTCGTGAAACTTGGAGGACAGGAAAGTTCCTGAAAAGGTGCTAGAATCATATGCAATGTGGAGGAAGGTTTTAAATTAAAAGAGCATAAAAATATATCCAGGCCTAGGATGCCCTACTAAAAACTTCAACACACATTCTCACGGAATGAAGATAACTGATCTAATGGTGTAAAAAGAGGTATCATCCTGCAGAAAGGCCACAGGTCTGGGGATTTAGAGACCTGGGGTCCAGGCCCTCCAGAGCATCACTGAGCAAGTTGTTTGGCTACTCTAGAATAAAAGGGGGTATAGTCTCAAATAATACAATTCTAAGTATTACTTAAAATCTGTCAACTATTATTTTGATCAGTCTTCAGCTCTAGGTCTCAAAAAACTCATTAGTTACTCTTAGTAAAACAACTGGATGAAATAGTCACATTATTCTAAATAACCACCCTCATTTAAAAAGACAATTTATGCTATTAAAATATGACCTTTATCAATTTCACAATTATCTGGTCTTGAAAGCATTTTAAAAATCTTCATGAAGAGGTTCACATAGTCTAATTGTTAAAAAATATTTTTATTGCTCTTTTCTCCTGAGCCACAAAATCCTTAAAATATCGCACTACCATATTTTAATTTGGTGACAGACTGGAAATTTTGGAGGCATTCAGGCTATCTCTATATTTCAACTGTGTTGAGTCTTCTTTCAAGAGTAGGAGGCTCCTGCTAATGTCTGAGGTATATACACCTTGCAGAATTTATCAGAGACTGCTAGGTTGTCATCTGTCATAGTCCTAAGCAATTTCTAAGGGCAGGATAAAGCCACTGGCTTCATTCAGGTCAGAGCAAGATCCAGGATTAACAAAAGGATAATCAAGTGACATAACCAGCTGACTGCAAGGCATTAACAGATTCAGAGCATTTGGGACACTGCATGTCTAAATTTAGTTTAATAGGAATTTCTGCTGCACATTCCTTCTTTTTTAAATTCATTTTTTCTTAATATTTCTAAATTCATAGAATGTGCCATATACAAATATGTATGTATGTATGTGCATATATATTTATATTTATGTCACTAGTTTACCAGAAGATTCATTTTCCTATGTTTTAAATATGATTATGGATATTAAAGAATTAATTTTTTAGTTGTGATAATGTTATTTTAATGTGTTTTTCTTAATGGTTTTTTACACACACACAGATTTTTTGGGGTAAGACGGTATGATAGCAAAATTATCTTCAAAATAAGTAAGATTAGTCATGAGTTAATAATGCTTGAAATCAGAGGACAGGCAAATGAGGATTCACTGGGGTTTTTTTTCCTTTACTTTTCTATCTAAGTTTTTCCATGACTCTGCTTACAGTGTTTTTTTTTTTTTTTATTGCCATGTACCATGATTTCTTTTTATATAGGTACATATGTTGATTCTTCTATACATTTTGGGTTTGGAGTCATAATTAGAAGAGCTTTCATCAAAGTCAGACTATTTTTTAAATCCTTCCATGACTTCCTCTAGTGTTTTTATGATTTCATTTATTAGTATTTAAGTCTTTACTCTAACTGGAATTTATCATGGTGTAAAATACGCTCTATGGGTCCAAACTTTTTCTAAGGGGGCTACCCATTTGTCCCAACATCAACTATAGAATTATATATCTTGTCTTCACTGTTTTGAAATGCCACCTGTATCTCATATTAAATTTCTACATGTATTAGGTCTCTGGATTCATTACTCTTATCTATTGATCTGTATCTTCATGAATCAGTAACACTGTTTTAAATACTGAAGATTTTTTTAATGTATTTAATCTCTGTCAGGCCTAGTTCTTCCTTATGATTCTTCCTTATATATTCCCTGGTATACTTGGTTATACCTCCATATAATCTGTGAAAGCCTTACTTTGTTAAAAAACAGTATTTTTTCTAATTATTATACTGCATTTATAGCTTAATTTAGGTAAAAACTGATACCTTTATAAGGTTTAGTCTTCCCATCCAAGAAAGAACATGAAAGTTCTTTTCATCTTCTGGGAAGAATTTTACAGGTTTTTTTTTTTTGTTTTGTTTTGTTTTTTAAATAAGAAATGTTATTCCTAGGCATTTTGTTCTTTTTTTTTTTTTAATCTACTGCAAATAAGGTGGTTTTTTTCTATTGCATCTTCTTTTTTTTATTTTTTATTTTTTATAAACATATATTTTTATCCCCAGGGGTACAGGTCTGTGAATCACCAGGTTTACACACTTCACAGCACTCACCAAAGCATCTTCTAACCGATACTCGTTTGTATCAATGTAAATTAAATTTATGGAAGCTATTTCTATATGTTCAAATGAATGTGCTAATTGTTTGTCATGTTTTTCAAGTTAACTGCATAAATTTTCTAGGTATCATCATGTCTGTTAAGAATCATGATTTTACTGTCTCTTCCAAAATGACAGATTACCCTTTTTCCTTATTGAACTGTATTGGTGATGAAGTATCTCCAGAATAAAGTTAAGTGATAGTCTTGTTCTGGACTGTAATGGGAATATTTTAATGTTTTGGCAATGATGCTAATTTGTGGTGCTGAGGCAGATTAAGAACATGTTACTCTATTCCTATTAAGAATTACTGTAATCAGTGAATACGGAATTATGTCAATTGCCTTTAGCATTTATGGAGATAATAGTATACACCTCTTAGACTGATATACTTAAATGTATTGGCAACTTTCCAGATACTAAGCCATCATTGTTGATCTGGAATAAGCCTAACTTGATTTCCTACTCTACCTCCCAACATTTTGTTGAAAACTTGAAATATATAGATTATCCATATACTTATCATCTGGATATTTAAATTAACAATTTCCCTATGTGCCACACACACACACACACACACACACACACGATCTCTCACACATATATTTTTACTTAACTTTGTGAAAGCAAATTACAAAAAAAACCCAATTTCCTGATACCATCGAATATTTTATCCCAAAGTGATCTGCTTAATTGTCCTTAAAAATTTTTTAAACTCATCATTCCAGGATCCAATCAAGGTGAAAGCATGATATTTTGTTGTTAATCTAAGTAGTCTTCTATTTCTGAAATGTTTCCCCAACCTATCTCCATGACACTGATTTTTTTTTTTAATAGACCAGGCCAATTGTTTGAGAATGTTCCACACTTCAAATTCATCTGTTTCTTGGTAGTGCTATTCGACTCATGCCTCTATATTGCTGAAACCTCAAAGTTAGACACAAAGGCTTAAGTAGATCTAGGTTAACTGTTTTTTTCTGAAGACTGCTTCCGAGGCGGTTATGCTGGCCTCGTATTACATCACATCAGGAGGCATACGAGGTCAGGTTGTCACACTATTGCTGATGGTTAGTTTGGCTAAGGTGGTGGCCTCCACTGTAGAGCTACATTTCTACCTTTTTAATTAACAAGAATTGTGTGGCCTAACACCCTGGCACTTGAAAATGTACTAATGGCTTTAGCATCCCTTTTTTTTTAAAGATTTTATTTATTTGACAGAGGGAGAGCACACAGGCAGAGGGAATGGCAAGGGGAGAGAGAGCAGCAGGCTCCCTTTGAACAGGGAGCCTGATGAGGGGCTCAATGTGGGACTGGATCCCAGGACCCCGGGATCGTGACCTGAGCAGAAGGCAAATGCTTGACTGGCTGAGCCACTCAGGTGCCCCTTGCTTTAGCATCCTTTAGCAGCCATTCTCAGAACCAATTTTTTTCTCATTGGAGGCTAAAAATCTGATTTTTTTTTTCTATCATTCCTTATACATTTACTGGGTATTATTCTTAAGAAACAAAAACAAAACAAAACAAAACAAAATCCCAGTCATTATTTGCTTCATTTATTGATTTTTACCCCCAATTTAATTTTGCCTGTTAGTAGGTTCAAATCTATTTTGTTTGTTTTTGGGTTTGGGGTTTTTTTTTGTTGTTGTTGATTGTCTGTTTGTTCTTCTCTGCCTCTACTTGGTATACTATTGCAAATGTAATCAGGTTAAGATGAAGTCATCCTAGATGAGGATAAACTAATATGACTGATGTTCTTTTAAGAAGAAAAGACACAGAGACAGACCACAGGAAAAATTCCACGTGATGATAGAGGTAGAGAATGAAGTGTCAATAAAATGAGACACACCATGGACTGGCAGCAACACAGGAAGTTAGGAGAAGTGTAAAGATCCCCCTAGAGCCTTCAAAAGAGCATGGCCCTTCCAACACCTCAATTTTGGACTTCTACCCTCCAGAACTATAAAAGAATAAATTTATTATAAGCCACTTACATGGGTTTGGTCTTAATTCTCTCACATTGTAGGTGATATTTTGCTTTTAAGCTTTTACTTTTGTTTTTTGGTGTGTGTGTGTGTGTGTGTGTGTGTGTGTTTAACAATTTGGCTAGTTTCCTTCGCATTGTCAGGACATGCATGCGTGTAATTTTAACGGTTATTATTTGAGTTCTGTATTTAGGAAACGGTGACTCACTTCCAACTTCTCCTCTCAAAGAGCAGATAAAAGTCAAGGCCTGTTTTCACTCCCACTTCCTACCATCCCCCCACCCCCAGTTCTCCCACTTCTCCCTGGACTGCTGAGGTCTTTTGCTCCCTCTTCATTTGGGATCCCTGATATTTCCTTTAGTGTCTGGTTAGCTATTTGCCTATTCACTAAAACACTGTTTTATTTTACCCAGCTGTTATATTTTACCCAGCATTTCTAGATATTTTGTAGCAAGATTTTTTTTTTTCAAATTTTCTAATCTGTCTTATTCCTCTGGGAAGATTCTATGCAGACTTCAGTGTAGAGACTGTGTTCATTCAGACCCCTGAGGGAGTATTCCCTTCTGGATTGGTGACCCAATTTTCACTGTCTTTCACTCTGCTTCCGTAAGCCCCCTTCAAAGTGAGAGGTTATGGAATGATGGAAGGTTACACCTCATTTTACCCACAAGGCAAGAAGGTCCAATCTGAAATGACCTGTTCAAGGTCAAGCACACTCCACATTAGCATAATGAGACACAACCAAAAGCTCCATCCACCTCTTTAGGGCAGGCCTTTGAGATGAGTTCATCTGCCACTCTGCTTGATGTAGTTCTAATATTAAAAACCATGTGTGTAGCATCTTTATACCACATGTTTAAGTCCTTAGAGCTTGATTCAAAATATCAGAGTAAGTGTTCTCTTTAGTCTGCAGAAGATCTAGGAAACCATATGGCTTTGTTGTTGACAAGATTTTAACATGGGCCTTTGTAATATTTAGGAGATCCTTCAGATTAATCACAAGCATAGAATATAGGAAATATTCCAAAAGAGAAGAATAAAATAAATGGAAAACACAAAAATTTTTGGAAAGGCAAGTAAATCTGGCTGAAGAACAAAGGGTATACAATAATTGGTTACCTCCACAAAAACAGACTCAGATATCAATTCTGGCTAACCTAACCTAACCCGACCATCAGGAAACCACAGAAAAAGGGGGCCGAGAGAGAGCGTCAACTCCTTCAGGGGTCTGCTGAGTTTTCAGCTTACAGTTAGGTTTTAGGACACTGCTCTAGGAAATTTTAACTTGGAGTTTCTGAATTTAAATGTATTCAACTGGTAAATCATATGTATATAGAAAAACAATAAAAGGGTCAAAATGCTCAAGAGGCTGAGAGAGATCCAGCCTTTTCTTCAAATACAGTGAGAGAATGTGAGGAAAATAGATAATCCTCTGAATCCAAATGGGCTGACATGACCAATTCAAAACAAATTTGATTTTTTTTTTTAAAGAAAAAACAATAAATCCCTAGCAGATGGGTCCTGTACACACAGAGGAACTTGAGTTCTTTAGAGATAATTTTTCCTTGGTCTGTGGCCATATGTTCCTCTTCAGAGACTGTGGTAGCCAGAATGATTTTCTTCTTTCACAGAGATCACCAGCAAGTGTGACGCAGGACACTTTCCTGTACTCTCACTGGAGAACAAATTGGTGCATCTATTCTGGAATGCAAGATGCGTGGAAATTGAACAGGTACACATTGTGACCCAGCAACACCTGGGTATGAAGTCTAAAAAACCAACAGAGTAGAGTATTCATCATGAAATAATTATAACAAATATCAAAAGTGACCTAAATGCTTACCATTAAATGAACAACTAAATAAATGATGGCACATGTCATCAACGAAATTCTCTGTAACTCATAAAACAGATGAAGCACTGACCCAACAGGGGTGCCCTTATTCAAAGGGTCCCATGGTCTTTGCTGGGAGCTTACGGTCATGAGGCTTCACAGTAACACAGGCAAGCACTGCTGGGCAGCCAAGTGGGGCTAGTGTTCAATATGGCAGGATGCCATGGGGCAGGAACAGCAACAGGAGATGTATGGATACCAAGCTCTTCCTTGACTGAGAGCTGATCTCAGTGAATTTCCTCTTTGGACTGGGGACTGTGGAGTAAGGGAGACAGGAGGATATCCCTGGAGGGTGATACTGAAATTTCTTTCAGTCTGGAAAGTACGTATTTCAGTTGGTTTTTATTTAGTTTGGAGAAATGGGACCACTTGCTTTCCTCACCCTGAATGTTATGAAATAGTTTGTGCTGGTTGCACAGAAGTTTAATATTATCTTCACCAAATGACTGACAGTGAATCAATCATAGTTATTTATATGGAAATACTTCAGTGAATTTTCGCTTTTTTCTTCCATGCCCTTCTGTATTTTCTCTTTCTTTCTTTCTTTAACAATTTGCATATACTATACCTTTAGGAAACGAACAAAAACTAAAAACTAAAAGGAAAAAATGATGAAACATCTAGCATCCTTTCAAGGTCAGAAACATCTTTCACTAAAATTATGACCTACACAAAACAGGAACTCAAAGTACTATTTAGTCTAAGTCCTCTACGTATGTGGAAACAAAGCCAAGGAGTCTATTAAATAACCTGCCAACTTTAATTTTATTCATCTAGTTTAACCTTTCATTGCATTTTCTTCTCTCTGTTACATACTATATATCAACTTTGATGAAATTTTACTTCTTGATACTATGTCCTATTGCCTTAGTTTTTCTAGTTCCAGGATTCACAACTATTCCAATACAAATATATTCACAGAGATTTTTTTTTAATTATAAAATAATTTCCCAAGGACTTTTTCCTAGTTCTCACCCATTCATCAAGACTCTCCAGGTCTCTCTTTGTTTTGCTCCCTCTTTCTCACTCATGAATGGTAACTTAAGTTTTCTTTTTTTATTCTCCTAGAACTATAAACCATAAAGGTTCTTCAATAACCACAACGCTTTCCCCACATTACCCCATAAATACCGTCCAGTGTTCTAACTTAAGGGTTAATGACCACAAGACCTTGGTTTCTCATAAAAGGTAAAGGGATATAGAGCACATAGATGAGGTTGTCTTTCAATCTTATTTCATTTCTCTCTCTCTTTTTAAAAGATTTTATTTTATTTATTTGACACAGAGAGAGAGATCACAAGTAGGCAGAGAGGCAGGCAGAGAGAGAGGGGGAAACAGAGAGCCCGATGCGGGGCTTGATCCCAGGACCCTGAGATCATGACCTGAGGCGAAGGCAGAGGCTTAACCCACTGAGCCACCCAGGCGCCCCACTAATTCCATTTCTGTATAGACCAAAAATGGGCTGGTTTAAACAAAATTCAAAAATGTCACCAGCTGCATTTTACTTTTTAGGAGCTACTGGATATAGAGAAGTTCATGTATTTACATAATTCAGAACTCAGAGCAGATCTGGAAAGCTCTCTACCTCAAAAGCTGATGTTAAGAGTAATAACTATGTCAATATGACTTGAATTGTTTTATGAGCCAGAAATTCAGAGTCAGAAGGCACCTTCTTTATTATCTTTTTAAGATTGATTTATTTGGGGAGGGGCAAGAGAGAGGGTGGAAGACACTCCCCACTGAGCACAGAGTCTGGCACAGGGCTCCATCCCAAGACCCAGAGATCATGACCTGAGCCAAAACCAGGAGTCAGATGCTTAACCGACTAGGCCACCCAGGCACTCTCAGGGTCAGAAGGCACCCTGTTTTAGACAAGACAACAGAAATCCAGAGAGTTTAAGCAAATCCATCAGTGAGCTGCTATACCTAGAACTGAGTCCAGGTCTCTACATCTTCCTATCCAAGATTCTATTAGAGTATACAATATTCATTTTTTCATTCTTCCAGGATCTTCTACAAGGTACCCAGTCAAATATATTTAAGGCTGACAACAGAATCCTACAAGAGTAGCTATGAGACAAGATTATAGTTCAGTAACAGTAAACACGTGGACAAAGCAGAGTGGATATGGCTTTCATTTTTTTTAAAGATTTTATTTATTTATTTGAGAGAAAGAGAGAGCTGGGTGAAGGGCAGAGGGAGAGAAGCAGACTCCCTACTTCACTGGAAGCCTGACTGGAGACTTGATCTCAGGACTCCAGGATTATGACCTAAGCCAAAGGCAGATGCTTAACCAACTGAGCCACCCATGTACCCATGGATATGCCTTTCAAATACTAACGGCCCATTTCCAGATGTGGAGACTCAACGCCAACTCCGTATAACTTCTTCCTTTTAGGTAATATCATGACCACCGAGCAAATGAAGAAACAATTAAAAATGTAGGAGAAGCAACCCAGGCCACACTATCTGGAGACCTGGGTTACACTTCTGCCAGTTTCTGTATCTACAAAACTGTGGGATATTGAACAACCTCCTCAGTCCATTCCAAATTCAGCAGTCTAAAAAGCTCTCTGGGAGACAATGATGGGGATTCACTGACTGCTCTACCTGTAAGAGACACCGAGCCTTCTGTGTTCAGTCTGCTAAAATCCCCCTAAAATGAGCACAAGTCCAAGACAGCTAAGGAAGAGGGTCATGGTGACACAGGGCAAGGAAGCATGGAGGTCAGTTTGAGTTTCAGCCTCCACACCAAAGAGGTGAGGAGCAAGAAGCACCAAAAAGAGCAGACGAGGACCCACATCCTTGAGAGGCCAGCGTCCACCCTTTACAGTAGTACCTACAAGTCGCCTTTCTCTTGGGTTTTACAGAACTGCTTTTTGTTTACAGAACTGCTTTTTTACAATATTCACCTGAGATCATCATTAGAAAACACAAATGTAACAGCAATTTGTAGTTAAGATAGTCTTTGAGTTACAAAGCCAGATATTTAAATGAGGCCATCTATTTATGTGGGAGAAAAAAGGTATCCTCTTAATTCCATGAACTGGGCCAGGGATTCACGGGTTACAGAGGACCTTCCCTGAAGAGGAAGGGGTCATGGAATTCATATCAGACCTCAGAACAACGAAGAGAGAGTAACTAACGCAGCCTGGATTCCAATTAACAGGCCTGCCCCCCCTACCCCACCCCCCCCGGTCTAGTGATTTTCCCCCCACAATCTGTCAAGATGCCTTTTAAAATGTAACATCAATACAGAAGGCCTCTATTACTTACTAAGATCAGATCTAAGAAATGACCCCAATACTCCCTATCAATTACTTCAGAAAATATACCTAGTCTCCAATTTCAGAGCCCTTAATTTTGTGGGTTTTTTTTTTTTTCATAATGTTCTCCTTAAAAAAAAATAAATAAATAAAAAACCTGTGGAGAGTTTTCTTTGCTTGTTCGTGCCAAGAAGAAATCCAGTCCTAGCTCTCTGCACCGAGGCAACCTGACTGAAAGAGAAACTGTGATTCTGTAACTGCCATTCGCAGGGCATCCACCCCCTGGAGCTCACAGAGAAGGCTTTTCACAGAGAAGGTCAAAAGGCTCCAGGGGAGCGCGCAGAGAGCTCAGATACCTCCTGGTTACAGAAAGTTTCCATCTGCACAAGTACATAGAGACCCAAGCAATCGCATTTGTTAAACTGAGGTTATGTGATACCAAAAACCTTACTGACTCAGTGATAATCATCCAATTACTTCTTGTGTGTTCAGAGGAGAGGAGCTAGGTAAAGTTTCCAGCCTTCTGGAAACAAAAAGCTCCGATACTTGCTGACACCTCAGGCATCTAATCTATTGTGCATCAAGCAAAAACAAACTCATGGGGTCCCTGAATTCCTCTCCCATCCTTCATCATGTGCCTGTCATCCTAAGAAAGCAGAGAAAGTACATTTCATTTTGAAAAAATGGAAAAATCTTGGTAAGACATTGAGCTAAGAGATGCTACTGAACATTCCAGAATTTTCACCCACTGAATAAAGCCAGGGGAGAGAACAGGAAGATATTTCTTATTAACTCTGTTTTCTAATTATTTTCATCCTCTTGTATTCCCTCTGATAATCTTTGCAGTGCTTGTTTCCCCTATAGCGATCTCTAATTTTTTAATCTTTTCCTAATTATTTATTCAGTGTACAGTGTTTCTGAATTTCTACTAGATTTTCTTGAAATTCGACATCGTGACTGCTGTGACAAATGTTACCAACACACTGCCTACCAAAAAAACCAAAACAAATAAACAAACAAACAAAAAAAACCCACTTCAGTTTTTAACCCCCATTTGCAAAAATTGTAGTAGGCTCAATGAATATGTAATTTGGCATTTAACCTAGTTATTTTAATACCTCTGAGCAACACCTCAGGGAAATCATTATCTCATTTCTCTGGCACACAAAAATCTGGAAAGAACACTCACTTTATCTAGAGGTGGATATTTTCATTTCTATCTGTCACACACTTATAACAGTCACAACCTCAAATATTTGTTTTTTTCTCTCTTGGCTTCAGGTCTACTCTCTCAGTTGACAGAAATAAAAATAAAGGTGATATTTAATAAATTGAATTCTGAAGTTTAAATTATAGTCAATACCGTGGAGCTAGTACAGACACACCATGCTTAATATACAGCAAATCCAGGACTATGGTATAAAAAAGCAACAGTTGCTTTTAGAATAAAACAGTTAAGAAATTCCCCCAGAGAAAAGGAACTAATGTTTTCTTATTAGCATAAAAAATGGGCAATCAATATCAGACTCTTGGTACATTCCAAGATCTACTTCTGTCTCCAGTTTCTTTACCAAGATTTTTCCTTTCTGAAGGTTTCCAACTAACAAAAAGAAAGAACTATCACCAATGAAAATCTTTTAAAAGTGGTATAGAAAATAGTAAAAATAGTAAAATAAAATCCAGCATGTACTTCATATAAATCCAGACCATTAATAAGCTCCTTAAATTTCTATTTTATATTCAATAATAAACCCTCTGTCAACGGAAATTAAGTTATGACCATAATTCCAACCAAGACACAGGTAGCTAATATTATTCCAACTATATTAATAATGTTCAGTGTCTATCCTGAGAGCAAAATGAGACCCTCTTCCACCAGTGACTTTTCCATGCAATTTATTCATCGTGTGCTGGATTCCTCCAGATGGGAATGCATTACGTCTTCAGCAACTTCAATTTAGCTCACATAACTTCAATATTTAGAGAGAAAATTATAACTTTTCAGGTGGCAATTCTGTTGTCCTCTTATATGTATGCAAAGACTGACCCTTATATAAAATGGCAGAATAAAAAGTAACTTTTTAGGAAATTTCTGACATTCCCCCTGCTCGTGCTCTCTCTCTCTCTCTCAAATAAAGTCTTTAAAAAAAAAGAAGAAGAAAAAATATTTTCATTTTTAATGAGCAATATACTGACATGGTTAAAAAAAAAAAAAGACTGCTAAGAAAATATACAGCGCTCATGAACATCAATGGAAAAATCTCACTCTATCAACAAATTAAATCCACCAATGTAGGGTGCCTGGGTGGCTCAGTGGGTTAAGCTGCTGCCTTCGGCTCAGGTCACGATCGCAGGGTCCTGGGATCGAGTCCCGCATTGGGCTCTCTGCTCAGCAGGGAGCCTGCTTCCTTCTCTCTCTCTCTGCCTGCCTCTCAGTATACTTGTGATTTCTCTCTGTCAAATAAATAAATAAAATCTTAAAAAAAAAAAATCCACCAGTGTATAAAAGAACTTATATACCATGACAAAGTATGATTATCTTAGATATGCAAGGTTGATTCAACATTCAAAAATAAATTCATGCAATCCATCACATTAACAGACTAAAGTAAAAATATCTACTTGATCATATCAATCGATGCAAAAAGAGGCATATGACAAAATGCTACACCTACACACCATGACAATCCTCAGCAGACTAGCAATAGAGGAAAATTTCCTCAACTGGATAAAGCTCATATATACAAAAACTCTACAGTTAATATCATAATTAATGATTAGAAACTAGAAGCTTTCTCATTAAGATTAGGTACAAAACAAGGATGTTCTCACTCACTACTCCTTTTCAACACTGCAAAGGAAGTCCTAGCTAATAAAATAAGAAAAAAAAAAGTACAGAGATTGGGAAGAAAAAAATAAAACTATCTTTGTTTGCAGATGACATGATTGTCTATATAGAAAATCTTAAAGAATCAACAAAAATACTCCTGGATTTAATAAGTAATGATAGGAAGATTGCAGGATACAAGGTCAATGCACAAAAATCAATCACTTTCCTGTATACCAGCAACAAATAAATGGAATTTGAAATTAAAAACACAATACCAATTATGTTAGCACCCCCTCAAAATGAAATAGGTATAAATGTTTAAAAAAAAAGGTACAATATCTATATGAGGAAAACTATAAACTCTGGGAAAGAAACCAAAAAAGAACTAAACACATGACAATATTCCATGTCTATGGACAGGAAGGCTCAGCATGACCAAAATGTCAGTTATTCTCAATTTGATGTACAGATTCCACAAAATCCAGTCAATATCCCAGCAAGTTATTTTGTGGATATTCTAAAGCTTATATAAAGAGGCAAAAGACCCAGAATAGTTAACACAATATTGAAGAAGAACAAAGTCAGAGGACTAATACCCACTCAACTTTAAGACTTATTATAAAGTTAAAATTATCAGCAGTGTGGCAGAATGAAATAATGCATAGGTCAATAGAACAGAACAGAGTACCCAGAAATAGACCCACATAAACAGAGTCAACTAATCTGTCACAAAGGAGAAAGCCAATAAAGTCGAAAAAAGATAGTCTTTCTTTCAACAGATGCTGATGGAACAACTGGACATCTACTTGTGAAAGAAATAAAGAAAGAAAAGGAAGGAAGGAAAAGGAAAAGAAAAGAAAAGAAACCAGATACAGACTTCACACGCTTCACAAAAACTAATTCAAATTGAACCATAGACCTAAATGTAAAATGCAAAACCATAAAATTCCTCAAAGATACCATAGGAGAAAATCTAGATAACTGTGAGTATGGAAATGATTTTTTTTTAAAGATACAACACTAAAGGTAAGATCCATGAGAAAAATAATCAATAACTGGATCTCATTAAAATTTTAAATTCTTCTCTGTGAAAGACACTGTCACGAAAATGAAAAGAGAAGCCACAGACTCGGAGGAAATATTTGCAAAGGACACATCTGATAAATAACTGTCATCCAAAACATACAAAGAACTCTCAAAATTCAACAATAAGAAAACTAGAAACCTGATTTAAAAAATGGCCCAGAGACCTTAACAGATACCTCACTAAAGAATATATATAGATGACAAATAAGCATTTGAAAAGATGCTTCACATTAAATGTGATCAGAAAAATGCAAATTAAAACAAGATACTAATACACATCTATTAAGAGTGACCAAAATAGGAAATGCTGAAGATATCAAAATCTGGCAAGAATTTGCCAGGAATCTCATTCACTGTCCGTGAGAATGCAAAGTGGCACACTGCAGAAGACAGTTTGGCAGTTTCTTGAAATACTAACCACGCTCTTACCATGCGATTCAGCAGTTGCACTTCTTGGTATCTACCCAAGGTCGCTGATAACCGACATCCACACAAAAACTTACACAAGTACATTTATGGCACCTTTATTTATAATTGCCCAGACCTGGAAGCAACCAAGATGTCCTTCAGTGGGTGAATGAATAAACCAACCATGGTACATATGGAATATTATTCAGTGATAAATGGAATGGAGCTATCAAGAGCCATGAAAAGAGGTAGTTCAGTTAGTTTGGCATTCGACTCCTGATTTTGGCTCAGGTCAGAGATCTCAGGGTTGTGAGATTGAGCCCATGTCAGCCTCTACACTGGGCATGGAACCTGCTTAAGATTTTCTCTCTCACTCTGCCCCTTCCCCACCCCCATACCCCACTCTCACACTCACTCTCTTGTTCTTAAAAAAAAAAAAAATGAAATAAGATGGGATTGGGAGAGAGACAAACTATAAATGACTCTTAATCTCACAAAACAAACTGAGGGTTGCTGGGGGGAGGGGAGTTGGGAAAAGGAGGGGTGGGGTTATGGACACTGGGGAGGGTATGTGCTTTGGTGAGTGCTGTGAAGTGTGTAAACCTGGCGAGTCACAGACCTGTACCCTGGGGATAAAAATATATTATACTTTTATAAAAAATAAAAAAATTTTTTAAAAATCATTTGTTGTGAAAGGTTGGGATGGGGGAGGAGTCATGAAGAGGTAGAGCAGAGAACTTTTAGTGCAATGGAAATACTCAAGATTATACCATAATGATGAATACATCTAATTATACACTTGTCCAACCCCACAGAATATAAAGCACCAAGAGTAAACCATAATGTAAGCTATGGTTTTGGGGTGATTATGATGTGTCAAGGTAGATTCATCAATTGTAACAGGGGTACACTGTGATAGGGGATGATAGTGGGAGAGTCTCTGAGTGAACGCTGTACTTTCTGCTGAATTCTTCTGTGAATCTAAATCCACTCTAAAAAATAATCTATTTAAAAGAGGAAAAATGCCCCAAAGTATACAGTGAACTATTTCCTGTCCATCTCTGCCTCCGACTGTCCTTGTTCCCCCCACCTAACAGCTAAGAGCTATCACATTTGTTTTTTAGATATCTGACTTTGTTTTTCAGATATCTGTCTTTACCTATATTTTTCCTTTTTCTTTTCTTTTCTTTTCTTTTTTTTTAAGTAGGTTCCATACCTAGTGTGGAGCCCAGATGGGGCTTGAATTCAAGAGCCTGAAATCGAGACCAGAGCTGAGCTCAAGAGTTGGATGCTTAATTGACTGAGCCACCCAGGAGCTCCCTGTCCAGGGTTTCCTTAAGCAAAATAAGTAAATAAGAACCAGCATATACTACTCCCACCACTTACATAAAAACATCATAATGAGTGTTCTACACCTTGCTTTCCTCCATATCAATACACAGCAAGCCCCCTCTACATTTTTAACACCTGCCCATTATTCTACTATAGATGTACCATCCATTAATATATCCACTTTTAATATATACATTTATATGATTTCTTTCCAACACTTTGCCATTTCAAAAATGTAACATTTCACATCCAATTTCACATATAAATAAGTATGTATCAGAAATATAATCTCAGAAATTGGCTACACTTACAATTTTGACAGATATGTTAGATTGGGGCATTTCTTCTCATGGCTAAAATAAGCAACTCTTCAGTACAGACCCTCAAAGACTATTGGGCAAGTTACCTGGGGTACTATATACCCCAAAAGCATCCAGTCATTAATTTTAAGGTCAAAATCAAATACTGACAAGATGAAGAACAATACTCCAGGGGCAAAAAAGAGTCTAAATCACAGTCAAGAATGAGGAAATCCACAATCCTTATTGTTACTGGAAAAGTATAAGTTTGTGTATTTAATCAACTACCAATTAAGTTGGTGTAAAATCTTCTATAACTCAAATCCCCTTGATTTTATCTGAAAGCAAGAGCAGCAAATTAAAAAGAAAGCTACTCCACTTTACTTGCAGATTGTTTAAAAATCCACTCATGTTTCGTATGTTCAACTCAGTGCTTTGTGTTTTACATGCAGGAATTATAAGCAAATTGAAGACCAGGGTTAACATGCTATAAACTCTGATGAAAGCCAGTTAATATGAACTCATTTCTACAAGGACTCAATTGTAGATCAACCCCCAGGAAGAAAAGTCATGAGAAGTATACTAAGTACTTACTCACATTTTTCTAAGTAATGTGTTCATAACCAGTTTTTATTATCTGTCAAAGAGGTAAACAAAACATACATCTCTAATGTTTTTATTGAGAAGAGTGGTAATTTTATCTTCATTAACAGGGTAAAAATACAAGTTGACTTAGGGTTAGGAAGGAATCAAAAGGGTAATTGAGGTGCCAAAGGAAGAGTCAAAACTAGCACAATGCTATAAAGCAACAGCTAGAACAGGGAATGAAGAACAACCAAAGAAGGATTTGGATACAGTGTCACCGGCAGAGCTTTGCAGTTCACTGCTCTACTAAACAAAGTGTGTGCAGCAGAACAATTACTATCAAGGTGCAAAACTACTGGGGAAGAGTAAGTCTCATGAGGTCTAAGGGTTTTGTTTTCTTCATGGCATGTGCTCAGCGACTAGAACGTTTACCTGTACACAACCAGAGCTCCAGACATAACTGCCAAATAAAACACACTGGGTCTTCTTAGAATACTGAAGTTGCCCAATAGAGCACCCTAGAAGATCTCTAGGCATTCTTCCACAGTCCCAAATTATACTTTTGTGTTCTTCTTCACCAGAACTTTATCGTACCATTGCCCAGTCAATGCAAACAGTAAATCTAAACAATTTATACTAAAATGCAAAGGACTACCAGCAAAGTCTTTTCCCTACATACATAAATAAGGATATTCACAAACTCTAAATATAAAATACAAAAGCTGGTATTTCGAGTACTTAGGAGGAAACTGTGGATGGTGGGACAGAAAAGGCCTATTTTGACTTGCCTTAAATTTGTCTTAAAGAAAATGGGTTGTAAAAAGACTCTTTAAGCTCTAGATCTATTTCACCATAAGTGGCCAGGAGACGCTTTATCATTAATTAAATAAGAAAAGAAGAAATGAGAGGTGTGGAAGAAGGAAATGGAATTTGGCTTTTTGGGTAAAGGTATGAGCAGAGGAGAAATTACTTTCTTTTAAAGGTCAAATTTGCTGTCTACATACATAAAAAGAATCTGGTCTGTGAGAAATTAAGAATTGATACCATAAGAAAGTCAACTGGGGAAGGAATTAGCTGAACAGAATCTAGGGCCTTGCCACAAGCCTAATCCCCTGATTTAACAAATGCAGTTAAGTGCAAATGAACCAGCTTTTCACAACTGCAAAATTATTCTAAACGAACCTTGGCATGTAGCAGTCATAAAATAGTCTTAAAGCACAGGAATTGCTTTAACTACAGATTCTTTTAAAGGATCACTTAAGGAATCATTCTTTAAAAATCCTAAGATTATGGAAAATATAGTATGTAAGGTTACTGAAGCTCTGGAATGAGGCTCCTCCAGAAAGTCTTCCAAAGTAGACAAGATAAATGCATAGAAATCTTAAATCATTTGGTCCTTATTCCTTTGGAAATCTAAAAAATAACTAGTATCTTCTTGGCAAAGTAAGGTGAAAACAAAAATACAAACATTAGAAATATAAGTGACAGAAAATCTAGCATGTGGCACCCCCACAGAAGATCCATCATTAACTGTAAAGGAGTATGCTAAGACTCTGGTTATGTCCAAGTCCCACTATGTAAAATAAGCCCTTTTCGTCAAAGAAGGAGCTTATCTGAAAGTATATTTGCCACTGCTTTGAGAGCAAGTCTTTGGAGGCTATGACACACAAGTCTCTCTTTTTGTTTTAATTTATTTATTTTCAGCATAACAGTATCATTATTTTTTCACCACACCCAGTGCTCCATGCAATCCGTGCCCTCTATAACACCCACCACCTGGTACCCTGACCTCCCACCCCCCCGCCACTTCAAACCCCTCAGATTGTTTTTCAGTGTCCATAGTCTCTCATGATTCACCTCCCCTTCCAATTTACCCCAACCCCCTTCTAACTCCCCATGTCCTCCATGCTTTTTGTTATGCTCCACAAATAAGTGAAACCATATGATAATTGACTCTCTCTGCTTGACTTATTTCACTCAGCATAATCTCTTCCAGTCCTGTCCATGTTGCTACAAAAGTTGGGTATTTGTCCTTTCTGATGGAGGTATAATACTCCATAGTGTATATGGACCACATCTTCCTTATCCATTCATCCGTTGGAGGGCATCTTGGTTCTTTCCATAGTTTGGCGACCATGGCCATTGCTGCTATAAACATTGGGGTACGGATGGCCCTTCTTTTCACAACATCTGTATCTTTGGGGTAAATACCCAGTAGTGCAATGGCAGGGTCATAGGGAAGTTCTATTTTTAATTTCTTGAGGAATCTCCACACTGTTCTCCAAAGAGGCTGCACCAACTTGCATTCCCACCAACAGTGTAAGAGGGTTCCCCTTTCTCCACATCCTCTCCAACATGTGTTGTTTCCTGTCTTGCTTATTTTGGCCATTCTAACTGGTGTAAGGTGATATCTCAATGTGGTTTTAATTTGAATCTCCCTGATGGCTAGTGATGATGAACATTTTTCATGTGTCTGATAGCCATTTGTATGTCTTTATTGGAGAAGTGTCTGTCCATATCTTCTGCCTATTTTTTGATATGATTGTCTGTTTTGTGTGTGTTGAGTTTGAGGAGTTCATTATAGATCCTGGGTATCAACCTTTTGTCTGTACTGTCATTTGCAAATATCTTCTCCCATTCCGTGGGTTGCCTCTGTTTTCTTGACTGTTTCCTTTGCTGTGCAGAAGCTTTTGATTTTGATGAAGTCCCAAAAGTTCATCTTCGCTTTTGTCTCCTTTGGAGACATATCTTGAAAGAAGTTGCTGTGGCTGATATAGAAGAGATTACTGCCTACGTTCTCCTCTAGGATTCTGATGGATTCCTGTCTCACATTGAGGTCTTTTATCCATTTTGAGTTTATCTTTGTGTACGGTGTAAGAGAATGGTCGAGTTTCATTCTTCTACATATAGCTGCCCAGTTTTCCCAGCACCATTTATTGAAGAGACTGTCTTTTTTCCACTGCATATTTTTTCCTGTTTTGTCGAAGATTATTTGACCATAGAGTTGAGGGTCCATATCTGGACTCTCTACTCTGTTCTACTGGTCTATGTGTCTGTACCATGCTATCTTGGTGATCACAGCTTTGTAGTAAAGCTTGAAATCAGGTAATGTGATGCCCCCAGTTTTATTTTTGTTTTTCAACATTTCCTTAGTGATTCTGTCCCCAAACCAGGCAAAGACCCCACCAAAAAAAAAAAATTTCAGACCAATATCCCTGATGAATATGGTTGCTAAGATTCTCAACAAGATCCTAGCTAACAGGATCCAACAGTACATTAAAAGATTATCCACCATGACCAGGTGGGATTCATCCCTGGGCTACAAGGATGGTTCAACATTCGCAAATCAATCAATGTGATAGAACAAATTAATAAGAGAAGAGAGAAGAACCACATGGTCCTCTCAATTGATGCAGAAAAAGCATTTGACAAAATCCAGCATCCGTTCCTGATTAAAACGCTTCAAAGTATATGTTTATAAAAAATAAAAAATTTTTAAAAAGGGGGGGGTTCCCAAATTTTTCTGTAGTTAAAAAAAAAGCACTAGGACCTTATCTTGAAAATGAAACTAAAATTAAAATGAAATGGAATTTTAAAAAAATAAAACTTCATATATAGGGATAGAAGGAACATTCCTGAACTTCATCAAATCTATCTATGAAAGACCCACAGCAAATATCATTCTCAATGGGAAAAAGCTTGCGTCCTTCCCGTTGAGAACACGACAAGGATGCCCACTCTCACCATTCTTGTTCAACATAGTATTAGAAGTCCTAGCAACAGCAATCAGACAACAAAGGGAAATAAAAGGTATCCAAATTGGTAATGAAGAAGTCAAACTCTCTCTTTGCAGATGACATGATTCTTTATATGGAAAACCCAAAAGACTCCATCCCCAAACTACTAGAACTCATACAGCAATTCACCAACGTGGCAGGATACAAAGTTAATGTACAGAAATCAGTGGCTTTCTTATACACTAACAATGAAAATACAGAAAGAGAAATTAGATAATTGATTCCATTTACTATAGCACCAAGAACCATAAGATACCTGGGAATAAACCTAACCAAAGAGGTAAAGGATCTTTACTCGAGGAACTACAGAACACTCATGAAAGAAATTGAAGAAGACACAAATAGATGGAAGACCATTCCATGCTCTTGGATCGGAAGAATAAACATTGTTAAGATGTCTATACTGCCTAGAGCAATCTATACTTTTAATGCTATTCCGATCAAAATTCCACTGGTATTCTTCAAAGAGCTGGAGCAAATAATCCTAAAATGGAATCAGAAGAGACCACACAAGTCTCTTTACTTCTAACTAATCACTATGACTGCAATTCACTCATAAAAGCTCTGCCAGGTGGACTCCAGGTTAAGCTTCTGAATAAATGCCCTGCTTTCCATAGGTACAACAATTCACATATATGAGGGCTGTTTGTTTGCACTGTAAGTTCTCTTATGTCTTTGTATTTTATTCATCGAGGTATTCCCAGTACCTGGAACTTTGCTTGTCATTCTTAATAAACGTGAGGGGCAAGGAAAGAAGGGGGAGGGAATCAATCCCCCTTTAGGCAGAATGCCTCAATGTGAGCCACAATATACTTCCATAATGTTGAGCTTCCTCCCAAGATAGGTGCCATAACACCTGTCTTGGGCTTTACCTGATCCCATATCTTCATAACCACAATTATTGGGCAAGATGTGATGCATTCTACAAGATTTCTACACCAGGTCCTTGGTATAATATTATGAGCAATATCTCCAATTTTAAAGAGTATATATGATGTAGGGAAAACTTAGACCACAGTCAAATGTCAAAATCAAGGGAGCTGAAGCATGGAGAAGTCTGGAGGGTGGTAGGAAGGTAAAGGAGTCCTAAAGCAGAACAGATTGTATCCACCTTTTTATGCAGTACCTGAGGCAGCCCACTGGACTATGTTACAAGCAGTTACAGGACAGATGCAAAGTAGACATGAATATTCATCCCATAAATGACTCTTGAGCAGTATTTTCTTGCCAGGCACAGAGCTAGATTCTTTTAGGGTAAGGAGATAAATCAGAGACAACAATTGCTATAGTGTACCAACCCAAAAGAGAAACAATGTTTCATTCATACAAAACCATAATGCACAGAACAGAAAAATTTTTATGAGAAGCACAGAGAATTTGATGTAAGCATTCAAAGGCGAATTTGAGAATTCTTTCATTCACCCTGTATTCACTTGGTGCCTACCTACTGCATAGCAATGGCTGATCTAGTTGTCATAGATGCAGGGGGAAACATGACTGACTAAGTCCCTGACCTGAACCTAAGTTCTAGTGCGCTGGATAGAAAGTTCAGAAATAAATAAATAATTTCAGGAAATACCTTGAAGAAAATGAAGCAGATTTTGTGGTTATAGACCACAGTTGATACAATTTTAAATTAGATGGTCAGGAAGGGCCTAACAAGGCAGTATTGCCAAAAACCATAATGAATGAATAGTACACGTGAAGATCCAGAAGGAATTGGCCAAGAAATAACCAGTGACTTCCTCTATGGCAGAAAGTCTTAACATGTTCAAGGAAGACCAACAGCAGGGGGTAGTTCTAAGACATGGAACTGGAGCTGGGGCCAGGTCATGTCAGGCCTTGTAGACATGAGGGTAACTCCATAACAGGGGCCATGTGTGCAGGGCTTCAAAATGTTCCTGTCTCCTGTTATCAACTCCTGTTATTTGAGGATAGTATATCTGTTAAAATTCATGAGCCAATATTGATATATTACCTTATTCAGGTTTTCTTCCTTTTTTAGCCTATTGAGCCTTTTCTGCTCCAGGAACCAATCCAGGTATCACATGCCCCTCTTAATCTCCTCTTGGCTATGACAGTTTCTCAGGCTTTTCTTCAGTTTTGATGCCATAGGCTGTTTTAAGGATTACTGGCCAGGACTATTGCATGGTGCTCCTCTACTGAAATTTTTCTGATGTTTTCTCATGATTAGACTGAGTTTGTGGACTTAACACAGAGGTAAAGTGCCATTTTCATCATACCATATCAAGGGTACATGTTATCAGTATGACTTATTACAGTTGATGTTGACCTTGACCACCAGGCTCAAGTAGTGTTTGCCAGGCTTTCCCCATATAAAGTTACTCTTTGTCCCAGAACCCCTTTCCCGTACTATAGTCTTTGGAGGGATGCTCCATGAGCAGCCCACTCTTGAATGAGGAATTACATGTCCTCTTCTTTAGGGTGGAATACATAAATTTTTTGGAATTCTCCTGGATGGAGCATTTGTCTCTTCTCCACCATTTATTAATTTAGTCAATCATTTACTTAGTCAGTATGGATCGTGAATATTTATTTAAGTTGGGTTATAGCATTCAGGAGCTCTTTGAGTAGGTTCCTGTGCCCTTATGACATAGACTCATTAATTGTCAGTCTGTTTGTTTTTTGAGGATGGGGAAGGAGGTGCAACTTCTTATTCCTGGTACTACACAACACTCCGGGCTCATTTTGTATGTTTCCTGACCCAGGCCTAGAATCAGCCATTTCTCCCAGGTGTTCTTGTTCCTCTTATTGGAGAATGGTATTAGAAATCAGATCTGGGAACTAGATGTGTTCCTAAACTCTACTATATTTTAACACTGGATCTTCCTTTTCCCTCTGCTTGTAAATAATTTATCTAATGTTTCACCTATTGAAGAATATGCTGCTTTTCCTCTAATATCCAATATTCTCCTTTCACCCAATTTCCACCCCAAACTGCATTTTTTTCAATTGCTGACCAAAACAAGCTATATCAAATACTATACACAACAAGAAAAAAATCACTATCCATTGATTACAAAACTGGGCCAAAAATGCTACCATGTTGTGTTGAGTCTCCCTAAAAAACTGGACTCAATGGGAAGAACTGAATAATCTTGGAACCACTTTATATCTCACTAATGTAATAAGCTCAAAACTATTTCAGAGGTATCTGAATCTTCCAAGCAGACTGAGACTGGAACAGAGGAATTTCAGTGAGCACAGAAAGCAGAAAGTTAATACATTAGAAAAGCTGCTATTACCATTTTGAATTGTACAATGCAATTTCTGTCTTTATCTTTTAAATACTACAGAACTATAAAAACAATCAGCCATCACTTAATGAATTTCATTACATAACAAATGCCTTTAGGCAAGAATCTTCCTTTAATCCTAATTGTCATAGTCGTATCTATGAATATTACTTTCTAAATTATTGGTCTTGGATAATAAGTAATCTTTATGATCATTTTTTATAAACCCTTAAGATTTATGTCATTATTTCTCTCTAGTTTAATAAGTGTAATTATAAGATATATTCAGCATAATCTGAGTCACAACTGTCAGTTCATTTCAAAGTGGCTGAAACCGATGCTTATCTTCCTCTCCATAGACATTAAAAGGGAAATGAGTAATAATGTTACTGGTTGATTTGCTTTCTTTCTTTCTCTTTCATTTTTAAAGATTTTTATTTATTTATTTAACAGAGAGAGAGAGAGAGATCACAAATAGGCAGAGAGGCAGGCAGAGAGAGAGGGGGAAGCAGGCTCCCTTCTGAGCAGAGAGTCCGATGTGGGGCTCAATCCCAGGACCCTGAGATCATGACCTGTGCTGAATGAAGGCAGAGGCTTAACCCACTGAGCCACCCAGGTGCCCCTTTCTCTTTCATTTGAAAGATATTCTTATTGTATATGAGATTCATTCTTTTAGCATTTCTGTCTTGCCTCATTTTGATCAAATCTGCTTTGATTCTTTCGTTCTTTTATATAAAATGTGTCTTTTTTCTCTAGCAATTCTGGAGATTTTTTGTTTTGTTTTGTTTTTTTTCCATTTGACTATGCGGTGTGCGTGTGTGTGTGCGTGTGTGTGTGTGTGTGTGTGTGTTATATTTTTCTTGTTTTCTCTTTACTGAGCTTTTTAGAACTGTTATTTGGTATCTATCATTAATTTTAGAAAATCATTTGCCGTTATCTTTTCAAATATTTTTTTTCTATCTTGTTTACTGTCTTCTCATCCTGGGACTCTAATCACATATATGTTGTAAAGCTTAATACTGTCCGAAAGCTCTTTGGAGACCCAGTGCTGTTGCTTTTGTTCTTCCTTCTTTCTCTCTGTGTTGCAGTCTAGGAAATTTGCTTTGAGCTCTATTCAAGTTCAGTGATTATTTCTTCAACTGTATCAGCTCTACCAATGAACTCTCAAAGGCACTTTTCACCCCATTCACTATGTTTGCCACTCTAATGTTTTCCTTTTGTTTTTCTTTTAAAGATTTTATCTATTTATTTGACAGAGAGAGAGAGAGAGAGTGAGAGAGGGAACATAAGCAGGGGTAATGGGAGAGGGAGAAGCAGGCTCCCTGCTGAGCAGGGAACCCAATGCCAGGACCCAATGATCCCAGGACTCTGGGATCATGACCTGAGCCAAAGTCAGGTGCTTAATGACTGAGCCACCCAGGTGCCTGTGTTTTCCTTTTATTTTTTCTTATCATTTCCACCCCTATACTAAAATTCCTCATCTGTTCATGTATATCGCTTACTTTCTCATAAGAACCTATAACATATTGAACACTGCTACTTTACTTTTTATTTTTGTTTGTTTCCAACTTACATCAAGTCTAAATTTTTTATTGCTTTCCTTACTGTTAGACATACAGGCTCACAAATTTTTTTAATTGAGGTATAGCTGATACATAACATTAGCTTTAGGTGTACAACATAAGGATTTGATATTTGCATATACTGTGAATGATCAACGTAATAAGACTAATTAACATCTACTGCCATAGTTAAAAATTTTTCTAGTGATGATGACTTTCAAGATCTCTCTTAGTAACTTTTAAATATGGGACATAGTATTATTAATGGTAGTCATCATGCTGTATATTATATCCCTATCATTTAATATTTTATAACTGGAAGTTTGTACTTTTTGTTCTCATTCATCCATTTCTCCCATCTACCCACTCACTGCCTCTGGCAACCATCAATCTGTTCTCTATATCTATGAACTTGGTTTGTTACTTTTTTTTAATTCCACATATAAGAGGGATCAAACAATATTTGTCTTTTCTCTCTGACTTATCTCACGTAGAATAATGTCACTCAAGGTAAATCCATGGGATCTGTCCATTTTTTTATTTTACTGTTTTTTAATTTTATTGTTTTTTATTTTAATTCCAGTGTAGTTAATATACAGTGTTATATTTGTTTTGGTTGTACAATACCATGATTCAACAATTCTATACATTACTCAGTGTTCATCGTAAGAAATTTACTCTTTAATCCCCACACCTATTTCACCCATCCCCCCACTCACCTTCCTTCTGGTTACCATCAATTTGTTCTGCATAGTTAAGAGTCTGTTTCTTGGTTGTCCTTGCTCTTTCTTTTTATCCTTTGTTCATATTTTGTTTCTTAAATTCCATGTATGAGTGAAATCATATGATATTTGTCTTTATCTGACTGACTTAGCATTATATTCTCTAACTCCATCTATGTTGTGGCAAATGACAAAATTTCATTATTTTTATGGCTAAATAATATTCCTCTGTGCGTGTGCGTGTGTGTGTGTGTGATAACTTTATACATTCATCTATCAATAGACACTTAAGTTGCTTCTATATCTTGGCTATTACAAATAATGTTGCAATAAATATAGAGATGTACATAATTTTTTGAAATAGTGTTTTCATTTTCTTTGGATAAATATTCAGCAGTGGGGGAGCCTCTGTGGCTTAGTGGGTTGAGCCTCTGCCTTTGGATCAGGTCATGATCTCAGGATCCTGGGATCAAGTCCTGCATCAGGCTCTCTGCTCAGCAGGAAGCCTGCTTCCTCCTCTCTCTCTCTCTGCCTGCCTCTCTGTCTACTTGTGATCTCTATCAAATAAATAAATAAAAATAAAATCTTTAAATAAATAAATAAATATTCAGCAGTGGAATTACTGGATCATATGATAATTATATTGTCAATATTTTGAAGAATTTCCATACTATTTTCCACAGTAGCTGCAACAATTTGCATTCCCACCAACATGCCCAACGGTTCCCTTTTTTCCATATCCTCACCAACACTTGTTATTTCTTGTGTTTTTTATTTTAGCCATTCTGGCAGTTGTAAGGTGGCATTTCACTGTAGTTCTGATTTGCATTTACCTGATGATTAATGATGTTAATTGTGTCTGTTGGTCATCTGTATGTCTGGAATTTTCATGTGTCTCTTGGTCATCTGTATGTCTGGGATTTTCTATTTCTTCATGATATGGTCTTTGAAAGTTGTATATGATGTATGTTTACAAGAAATTTCTCATTTCTTCTAAGTTGCTGAATTCATTGGCATACAATTAATTGTTCATAGTAGTCTCTGGTAATCTTTTGTATTTCTATGGCATCAGTTGTATCATATCTTTCATTTTTTATTTTATTTACTTGCATCCTCTCTTTTTCTTACCGTGTTTAGCTAGATTTGTCAGTTCTGTTTATCCTTTCAAAGAACTAGCACTTACTTTCACTGATTTTTTTCTATTGTTTTCTTAGTCTCTATTTCATTTATTTCAGCTTTGATCTTTGTTATTTCCTTCCTTCTATTAACTCTGGGCTTCATTCTTTCTTCTTTCTCCAGTTCCTTGAGATATAAAGTTAGGTTGTTCACTTGAGATTTTTTTTTTCTTTTGCTTCTTGAGGTCGGCATGTATCACTGTGAACTTTCCTCTTAGAACTGCTTTTGTTGCAACCCATAAGTTTTTGTAGGTTGTGTTTCCATTTTCATTTGTCTCAAGGTATTTTATTTCTTCTTGATTTTTTTCATTGGCTCACTGTTCAGTAATATGCTTAATCTCTACATATTTGCAAATTTTCCAGTTTTCTTCTTTTAATTGATAACTAGTTTCATTCCACTGTAGTTGGAAAAGACGCCTGATAGAATTTCAACCTTCTTAAATCTACTAAGACTTGTTTTGTGCCCTAAAATACGATCTGCACTGGAGAATGTTCCATGTGCACTTCAGAAGAAAGTGTATTCTGCCACTTTTGGACAAAATGTTCTATATATATAAGTCCATTTGGCCTAATGTGTCATTTAAAACTGATGTTTCTGGTAGTAATCAAAAACTCCCAACAAACAAATGTCCAGCACCAGATGGCTTTATGCACAAATTCCACCAAACATTTAAAAAAGAGATGATATCTATTCTTTTCAAACTATTCCACAAAATAGAAAAGGAAGGAAAACTTCCAAATTCATTATATGAGGCCAGCATTAACTTGATACCAAAACCAGATAAAGATGCCACTAAAAAAGATGACTATAAAAAAGACTATCTGATGAACACAGATACAAAACTTCTCAGTAAAATGCCAGGAAATCAAATCTGACAATATATTAAAAAAATCATTCACCATGATCAAGTGGGATTTGTTCCTGGGTTCCAAGGGTGGTTCAATATTCACAAACCAAACAGAATGATAGATTACATTAATAAAAGAAAGAAAAATAACCATATGTACATTTCAAAAGATGAAGGAAAAGCATTTGACAAAGTACAATGTCCATCCATGACAAAAACACTCAATGGGGGTGCCTGGGTAGCTCAGTGGATTAAACCTTGCTTTCAGCTCAGGTCATGATCTCAGGGTCCTGGGATCAAGGCCCACATCAGTCTCTCTGCTCAGCAGGGAGCCTGCTTCCCCCTCTCTCTCTGCCTGCCTCTCTGCCTATTTGTGATCTCTCTGTCAAGTAAATAAATAAAGTCTTAAAAAAACAAACAAACAAACCCTCAACAAAGTAGGTGTAGAGGGAACAAACCTGAACATAATAAAGCCCAAATATGAAAATCGCACAGCTAGTATTATCCTCAGTGGGAAAAAACTGAGACCTTTTCCTGTATGGTCAGAACAAGATGGATGTCCACCTCACTACTTTTATCCAACATAGCACTGGAAGTCTTAGCCACAGCAATCCGACAACAAAAAGAAATAAAAAGTATCCAAAGCAGCTAGGAAGAAGTCAGATTTTCACTATTTGTAGATGATATGATAGTATGTATAGAAAATCTGAAAAATGCCACCAAAACACTGCTAGAAGTGATACACAAATTCAGTCAAGTCGCAGGATACAAAGTCAATGTACAGAAATCGGTTGCATTTCTATATATCAATAAGCAGCAGAAAGAGAAAGTAAGAAAAGAATCCCATTTACAATTGTACCCAAAATAATAAAATAGACAAGAATAAACTTAATCCAAAGAGGTGGAAGACCGGTACTCTGAAACCTATAAAACTCTAATGAAAGAGGACACAAAAAATAGAAAAACATTCCAAACTCATGGATTAGAATAATATTTATTGTTAAAATGTCTCTATTACCCAAAGTAATTAACACATTAAATGTAATTTCTATCAAAATACCAGTGGCATTTTTCACAGAACTAGAACAAACAATGCTAAAATCTGTATGGAACCACAGAAGACTCTGAAGATTTACAGAAATCTTGAAAAAGAAAAACAAAATTGAAGGTATCACAATTCCAGTCTTCAAGTTATAGCACAAAGCTTTAGTAATCAGAACAGTATGGTATTAGCAAAAAAATGAACACATTGATCAGTAGAAAAGCAAAGAAAGCCCAGAAATAAGCTCACAATCATACAGTCAATTAATATTTGATAAAGAAGGCAAGAATATGCAATGGGAAAAAGATAGTCTCTTCAACAAATGGTATTGAGAAACACTGGACAGCTACATGCAGAAGAATGAAACTGGACCACTTTCTATACTATGCACAAAAATAAACTCAAAATGAAACAAGGACCTAAATGTGAGACCTAAAACCACAGAAATCCTAGAAGACAATATAGGCTGTAATCGCTCTGACATCAGCCATAGCAACAGTTTTCTAGATATGTCTCCTGAGGCAAGGAAAAGAAAAGCAAAAGGAAACTATTGGGACTACTTCAAAATAAAAAGTTTCTGCACAGCAAAAGAAACAATCAGCAAAATTAAAAGGCAACCTACAGAATGGGACAAGATATTTGCAAGTGACATATTTGATAAAGGGTTAGTATCAAAAATATGTAAAGAACTTTAAAAACTCATCACCCCAAAAACCAAATTTAATTTAAAATATGCAGAAGACATGAACAGACAATCTTCCAAAGAAGGCATACAGATGGCCAATAGACATATGAAAAGATGCTCAGCCTCACTATCAGGGAAATGCAAATCAAAACTACAATGAGATAACACCTCACACCTGTCAGAATGGCTAAAACCAACAACACAAGAAACAACAGGTGTTGGCAAGAATGTGGAGAAAAAGGAGCACTCCTGCTCTACTGGTGGAATGCAAACTGGTACAGCCACTCAGAAAAACAATATGAAGTTCCTCAAAAAATTAAAAACGGAACTACCCTAAGGGTCCAGCAATGGCACTACTGGGTATCTACCCAAAGAATACAAAAATAGTAATTCAAAAGGATACGTGTACCCCAGTGTTTATAGCAGCATTATTTACAATAGCTAAATTATGGAAGCGGCCCAAAAATCTATCGATAAATAAATGGATAAAGAAAATGTAGTGTATATTTACACACACACACACACACACACACACACACACATATATATACATACCATGAAATATTACTCAGCCATAAAAAAGTATGAAATCTTGCTATTTGCAACACGGGTGGAGTTAGAGTATAATTTATTCACTCACATGTGGAGTTTAAGAAACAAAACAAATGAGCAAATGAGGGGAAAAAAAGAAAAAGAGGAGCAAATCAAAAAATAGTCTCTTAACTAGAGAACATGGTCATCAGAAGTGAGGTGAGTGGGGGTAAGGGATTAAGGAATACACTGGTTGTGATGAGCACTGGGTGATGAATGTTGAATCACTTTCTGTACACCTGAAACTAATACAACACTGTATGTTAACTAACTGTAATTTAAATGAAAACTTAATTTTCTTTAAGTAATGTTTCCTTATTTATTTTTGGTCTGGATGATCTACCAATTGTTGTATGTATTAAATTCTCCTATTATTGCATTTCTATTTCCCATAAGACCTGTTAATATTTGCTTCATATATTTAGGTGCTCCTATGTTAGGTGCATAAATAACTATAAATATTTTATATCCTCTTTTGGATTAACCCTTTTATCATTATGTCCTTCTTTGTCTCTTACTACAGTCCTTGTTTTAAAGTCTATTTTATCTGATATAAGTAGAATTACCCCAGATTTTTTCTTTCTTTTTTTTTTTCCATCCTTCACTTTCAGACTGTGTAATATCCTATACATGAACTGAGTTTTTTGGAAGCAACACACAGGTGGGTCTTGTTTTTTTATGCATTCAGCTACCCTGTCTTTTGATTGGAAAATGTGGTCCATTTACATTTAAAGTAAATATTAATAAGAATGTATTTATTGCCATTATGTTAATTGTTTCCTGGATGTTTGTATCCTCTGTGCCTTCTTGTCTTGCCTTCTTCTTTTGTGGTTTGATAACTTTCTTTATTGCTATGCTTAGATTCCTTTCTCATTACCTTTGGTGCTTCTACTATAGGTTTTTCCTTTGTGGTTACCATGAGGCTTACATTTAATGATGACAGTTATTTTAAATTCTCTGATGTTGTAACATCTGGGTCAAATCTGTGTCTGGCTCTATTGACTGCTTTGTTTCTTTGCTTTACCTGGCTTGTGTGTCTCCATTAATTGCTGGATGAAAGCCAGGCATCCTACATAGAACAGGAGAGACAGAGGTAAATATAGTATTTATGCCTGGAAATGATCATGCCTCTGCTCTGTTAACCTTAAGTGTGGGGAGATGATTCAGTCAACACAGGAGCTGAGACTCAGTATGGGTTTTACGATTAACTATGGTTACCCTCTGGGCATTATAGGCTTCATATGGCTTTACTGTTATCTCCTACTTAAGGTGGGGCTGGTTGGCCAGATAATTTAACTACCTGCTCTACCCTCAGCTTTTGATCTTCCCTTTGCGCCTCAGAGAGGGTCTTTCTCCATATTCTTCTCCTTTCCCAGAAGTAGACTACTGTCAGTCACTCAGTTCTTGTGAAACTGGTGTGTGCGTGTGTGCATGTATGTGTTTAAGACAACATTCTTTTGTTCTAGTTCAACCTCAGTCTCAGGCAGGATTTATATGTCTGGTGCTAGGGTCTTTGCAGTAATCTTGTTCTTCCCCCAATTTTAGGGATTCTTTTTTTTTTTTTTTTTTAAGATTTTATTTATTTGAGAGAGAGAGAATGAGAGTGAGAGCATGAGAAGGGGAAGGGTCAGAGGGAGAAGGAGACTCCCTGCCTAGCAGGCAGACCGATGGGGAACTCGATCCCGGGATTCCAGGATCATGACCTGAGCCGAAGGCAGTTGCTTAACCAACTGAGCCACCAAGGCGCCCCAATTTAGGGGTTCTAATGGTCCAACTGGAGAATATTTTCCTGTCCCTCCTCTGGAGGCGTGGGGGTTTTTCCTGTTCTAGTGCCCCAGCTAAAACCAATCTTCACCTGTGCCCTGAGGCTACAAGTTTCACTACCCTTCCCCAGGAGCTTAAAACTTTTGTTCCATCATAAGGGTAGAGATTAGCTGCCACTCCCATGCTAGCACGCATTCATCCCTTAGCACTTTTTAAAGAAAATTTGAGCGTAATTCTTCTCACCAATTTATATAGTATCCAGTATTTCCATAGATAAAGAACCATCTTGTCCCATCTATATTTAGAGAAGCATGACTTTCCTTAGATTTCAGGCTAGTTATGACTTAAATTCTCTGATGGATTTAAAAAACAGTTATGATTTTGTGGACTACCTGGCTTTTCATTGTTGTAAGCACAAGGGTAGTACTCTTTCCAGCTTCCTACATCCTAGAAGAACCCTGTTCTTAGGAATTTGGGTTTTTATTGACAGGGAAGCTTTTGACACTTCTAACACACATATACATATACATCATGTCAACTTGCTAATTAGAATTATGTTGAAAAGTACTTGGGACTCAGTTAAAATGCTACCCCTTAGATCTCATCTTAACTAAATGGGTTTTGCAAAGGAAAAACATCTCACATTTGATACCAAGCTTCTCATTTCAGAGTTAACAGACCTCCTAGAGATACACAGTTGCATCATAGGAAAACGTAAAGCAAGTATAGAAATGTGCTTGTATTTTTTCCAATAAGTTGGAAGAGGACAACACAATGGGAACCAAGAAAAACAGAGAAAAAAAAAAGACAAGAATTAGTAATATTACAAGGATACCACTCACCATTCCTATAGCACAGGCTTCCAATCCTATACTAATTATACTAGAACATTGTTTTGCGCACTTATCTTTCCTCTTTGGTTCTAGTTTAAGAAGAATACAGCATAGCCTAAAAATCATTTGTGGTACTTTCCATCATTAAGTCTGTACCTATTTTTCCCTAGTACTGTCATTTTTAGATTTCTTCAAAGTTTGTGGAAGAAAGAATGGCTAAGAGATTTGGTGTGACTTGTGTGAAATAATAACTCGTTCATTTGACACATTAAGGAAAGCACTGTAGACCTCCAAATAAATACCTGGTGGAGAGTTATGAACTGCTAAAAGCTTCCAACTGATCATATATCAAAGCATTCACTAGAACAATCAATATTGAAATATCAGCTTCACAACGTTGTAGCACTGCATCACTGGAAAATTATCTAATCCATGTTATATGTATAAAGGTCAAACAAAAGCCAAAAACAAGATAATTCAGCAAATATGAACAAAGGTATGATTAAAACAAGATAGCAACCAACAGATTCCAGCATTTGCACAAATGCACACAAATGAATCTTTTCAGAAAATAAATAGATTTTTAAATCTTCACACAGAATAAGTCAGAGTATAAATGTGGGATCTTTTTAGATAGAAGCTCATGTTCACCCTGGAAGAAACCTGCACGTCAACAGAATGACAGAAAATGAAAGAGGAAGAGAGAGGCCCTTCTGAATGCTTCCATTGGGGCCCTGGCCTGTGATTCCTCTGGACAGCCCTGGAGCCACAGGAGCCCCCATCAATCTCTTCGCAAACCAAGACATAAGAGTTAAGATATTTGGCACATAGGGTAGAAATGCCAATAAGAGAAGAAACAGGGAGGCAAAACTATGGAAAAAAGAAAAAGAATAGGAAAAATTAAGAAGGACAGAAAGGAAACCAAGGAAGATTGAAAAAATCAATTAGGGAAGCATCTGTTAGGTCTGAGCTCTTCTTAACCACACACTATTGATTCAATGAAAGTGGTACCATCACTCTCATTTTCCGAGGACAAACCTGAGCTCTGAAACCTATACTGAGATGATGTGGGTAAATGTCACTTTGAGAGAGACACAATTATGTGTTAAGGAAGAAAATGTAATGAGATCTGTAATACAGTTTTCAAATTTTTGGCAAAAAAAAAAAATCTCCCCATTCAGGAGGTGTATTTCTATAGCAAAGTCAGGCAAAAGGAGGCAAACAAGGTGGGGGTGGGGCACCAAAGACCAAGATCAGGAATTAAGATTAACAGCAGGGTTTATGCTTTTCAGATAGAACTCAGGGCAAAGTAAACTGAAATCCAATTTTCCCTGTTCTTCTAACTAAACCTTTTGCCTTTTCTCGCTCTACAGTTCCCTTTAATACACACACAGCTTCTAAGTACTCTGGGAAAAGCCATCCATGAAACACATCCAATATGCAAATAAAAGCTTTAGGATTTTTACTGAGTTTTACTGGTCATCCATGAAGCAAATCCAATATGCAAGTAAAAGCTTTGGGATTTTTAGCAGAAAATGACTGACAACAAATAACAGTGCCAGAAACCATGTCTACATCTTTAAAGCACCTTTACCTACTCTTCCCTCTCTTATGACAAGTAATTTTGAAGTTCCAGGAAAAAAACACCTGTATACAACTTAAAGAACTCTGTCATAAGCTCATTCTTCCCAAACAGATACTAACATTACCCAGTCACATGCAGGGATATTTCCTTGGCTTTAAAAGCAATCCCCAAATTATGACTCAACTAAATTTGCAAGGCAGAGTGCTTGAAATTTAAAATTCATTCTCCTTTTAAAACAAGGTTGTAAATAGTTGTTAAAAGCTCAAGTCAGCCAACACAGCTTACAACTCACAATGTAACTGAGAAGGCAATGTTATTTTAATTATCAGTTCATGGCACCATGTCTATCTCAGGAAAGATATTCAGATGATAAGTAGATGTTTATTTTATTTTCTTACTTTTTTGTATACAGTTGACCCTTGAACAGTGGATTTAAACTGGACACATGTCCACTTAACAGATTTGTTTAATACAGTACAATACTGTAAATGTATTTTCTCTTTCTTATGATTTCCTTAATCATGTTTCTTTTCTCTAGCTTAATTTATTATAAGAATACAGCATATAATACATATCACATGCAAATACATGTTAATTGTTTAGGTTACTGGTCAACAGTAGGTTAGTAGTTAGGTTTTGGGGGAGTCAAAAGTTATACATGGGTTTTTGACTGCATGAGGGGTCACTACCACTAATTTCCACATTGTTCAAGAGCCAGCTATATTTGAAATATTTCTTAAACAAAAACAGATAATTCATTCCATAAATATTTATTGAATCCCTGACAAATTAAAAAAAAAAAAATCTGGTATGCACTATGGGGGGATACAAAAGTTTAAAAAAGAGAGAGAGAGAGAGAAGGAGAGAGAAAGAGAGAGACAACTTTCTAAAGAAGGAAGACATACGCAATGTAAAGTGTATTAGACCACAGCAGTAATACAATGTCCAAAAAGAAGTTCCTGGGGGGAGGGGGGTTGAGAGAAGGGGGGTGGGGTTATGGACATTGGGGAGGGTATGTGCTTTGGTGAGTGGTGATTCACAGACCTGTACCCCTGGGGATAAAACTACATGTTTATAAAAAATAAAAAATTAAAAAAAAAAAAGAACTCAAAAAATAGTCAATCCATTCTAACAAGGAATACTGTGCTGATGTTTAAAGAAGTCACAAATTCCTCCATCCCTGTGTGTACATTCCTTTGCAATGTGACATGGCTGCTGTTTCCATCAAGAGCGGAATCTCTTCTCCCACACCTGAATCTGGGTTGACCTACTGACTTGCTTTGACCTAGTATGTGAAAGAATTGCCACCATGTGATATTTGGGCCTGCAGCTTCTGCCCTCCCTTTCTTGCAGCCCTGAGACTGCCATGTAAAGAAGCCTGGGCCAGTTCCCTTGAGGATGAGAAAGGGGGCAGAGCTGAGGGCCAACAGCAAACTACCAGACATGTGAGTGAGGTAATGGTAGGCCATCCATCTCCAGATAAGCCACCAGATGAATAAACACATATGACTGACCCCAGGCAAGCTCAAAAGAAGAAACATCGAGCTGAGCCCAGCCCAATTAGGATTCCATGATTTTTCTAACAAAACAGTGATCACATGAAATGTTTGTTGATTTAAGCACAAAATTTGGGGGTGTTTTGTTATGCAGCAATAGACACCTAAGGTAAATACAAAAATATGTCCCCACCTCTCATTGGCATCAAAAAGAAAAGGCAAAGACAGTCTTTGCTACTATTATCTAGTTAATTCTGCATATCTTCATAAGGCAAATAGATCAATTCATACTGATTTCAAGAGCCATACTAAGCAAGAGGAATATAAGGAGAAATAAAACAGAGACCTTCTACTCAAGGAACTTAAAAACGATTTCAGTAGAGTAGACAAAATTCTACCATAGAGACATACATAGGGTATACTATGGAGACCACAAAGAAAGGTCAGCAGTCATAAATTTGGGATGGTAGTAGGTAGGTAAGCAAGAGAAATCAAGAAAGGCATCTTAGAGAAGCCACATTTATGTCCTAAAAGCAAAAGAATTAAAAGGGTCACCAAGGTCTGTATGAAAGACTAGCAAAATCAAAATGAGGATGCATGAAACATCATGGGGTCTTTATGGAACTGAAAAGTTTCAAACAGCTGTATTTTAAAATATGTGTAGAGAAGGTCAAGACATGCAGCTGGAGAAGCAGACAATAGTAAGATCAAACTAGGCTGTCAGGTTAAACCAAGGAATCTAGATTTTATCCTGTTGGTGATCAAGCCTCATTCAAGTGTTTAAAGGAGAGTAACAGAGGCAGAAATGTGTTTCTAAAACATTATGGTTACAGTACAGAAGATAATTGAGATGACTACAGTCAGGGACAGGTAGACCAGCCAGGATCAAGGTGAAAGACCATAAGAAGAAGAAGGTAAAAGAGAAATTCCTTGTAGGACATTTCAAGTTTGATTCATGAATGGACAGTTAAGATGCCCAGAATGTAAAGTCTGAATTCTCAAGCATGAGAATAAAGCTAAGCACATACATTTGGAAGTCATCTGTGTAAGTACAATAATTAAAAGTATGAGCATAGATTAAATCAATCAGGGAAAGCTTCTAGAGTGAAAAGAGGAATATCACAGAATTAAAAGTAGAAGTTATTAAGAATTTGATGAATGTAACATATATTACTCTTTGCATTCTTTTATAAGAATAATTATTCCTTGCAAGCTGGTGCAGCCACTCTGGAGAACAGTATGAAGGTTCCTCAAAAAGTTGAAAATAGAGCTACACTAAGACCCAGCAATTGTACTACTAAGTATTTAACCCAAAGATAAAAATGTGGTGATCTAAAGGGGCACCTGCACCCCAGTCTATAGCAGCAATGTCCACAATAGCCAAACTATGGAAGGAGCCCAGATGACCATTGACAGAAGAATGGATAAAGAAGATGTGGTATATCTGGTTATGAACATGGGGAGGGTATGTGCTATGGTGAGTGCTGTGAAGTGTGTAAACCTGGCGATTCACAGACCTGTACCCCTGGGGATAAAAATACATTATATGTTTATTTAAAAATTTTTAAAAATTAAATTAAAAAAAAAGATGTGGTGTGTATATGTGTGTGCGCACACACACGCACACAATGGAATACTACTCAGCCATCAGAAAATGATTTTTTTTTTTTTTTTGCCATTTGCAATGAGATAGAACTAGAGGATATTATGCTAAGTGAAATAAGTCAATCAGAGAAAGACAACTATCACATGATCTCACTCATATGCGGAATTTAAGAAACAAAACAGGATTATAGAGGAAAAAATAAAACAAGATGAAATCAGAGAAGAAGACAAACCATAAGAGATTTTTAATCATAAGAAATAAACCGAGGGTTGCTGGAAGGGAGGAAGGGAAGGGATGAGGTAATTGGGTGATGGACATGAAGGAGGGCATGTGATATAATGAGCACTGGGTATTATATAAGACTCAGGAGGGGTGCCTGGGTGGCTCAGTCATTAAGTGTCTGCCTTCGGCTCAGGTCATGATCCCAGGATCCTGGGATGGAGCCCCACATCGGGCTCCCTGCTCAGTGGGAAGCCTGCTTCTCCCTCTCCGGCTTCCCATGTTTGTATTCTCTCTCTGTCTCTGACTCTCTCTTTGTCAAATAAATTTTTAAAATCTTAAAAAAAAAAAAAGACTGATGAATCAATGACCTCCACCCCTGAAACTAATAATGCATTATACGTTAATTAATTGAATAAAAGAATAATCATTCTTTATGTTCTCTCTACTGGGGGAGGTAAAGGGAGAGAATCCAAAGCACTGTTATAGCTCATTCACCTCCTGATGGGTCATCACTCAAGATTCCCACATTCCCTAAATCAAAGTTTGAAAATTAAATGGTTATTTAAGTCCAACTAAGTTTCAAGATCCACGGACATGCCAGAGATTGTATCTGAGCACCTTCTCTTGAAGAATTAGCCATCCTATTCTCTAACCGGGCCGTAATGAGCTCATGTCAAATAGCTTAGAATTCAGTTGATTATAATGGCTGTTTTAGTCTCCATTCAATCAATTATTTACACTTCAGTCATCTCAACATTAGGCAAGTAGTACAAGGGTCTGATATTATGCATTCAGTTGCTTAGAAACCAAGATTTCTCAAATTTTTCTTTTCTGCTCCCAATTTTAACTATTGCGAAGCCAGAATGCCTATGTATCTCCTTAACAACAAAATAAGCACATTCAGTATCTGTATTTTAAGGATCTTTAAATAACTATTTCACATGCCACAGCAAATTTAGGGCAAAATAAGACATCAGGTTGTGGAGGTCACTTTCCATATTAGGTCTCTTGTGACATACCACACTCTGACATTAGTCAGTAGGTAACTCGGTCAATTCAACCCTGACCGAAATGGGATTAACGAACTGGTATAGTTCATTGCAGTCAAGGTATGGGTACTGTCATCAATGAAGTACCAAAGTTTTTATGAGACAAGATAAATACCTCAAGAAAAGTGTTTCAGCCAAAGGCCTTATTCTCTCAAGGCAACCCAGATGTCATTATCAGTTATAAAGGTCATTATTAAGTTTGTGACATTAAATTTCAGCTTTAACTTTCCATCCCACTACAGTAAAAGTAAATTATGTGCAGAAAGAACAAAGAACTGCCAAGACTATTCAAAGCATCCTGAAGTCAAGAGTTTTTGTTTTTAAAATGTAGGGCCTCAGGGCGCCTGGGTGGCTTAGTGGGTTAGGCCTCTGCCTTCTGCCCGGGTCTGGTCTCAGGGTCCTGGGATCGAGCCCCACATCGGGCTCTCTGCTCAGCAGGGAGCCTGTTTCCTCCTCTCTCTCTCTGCCTACATATGATCTCTCTCTCTCTTTCTTTCTCTGTCAAATAAATAAAATCTTAAAAAATTTTTTGAAAAAAAAATGCAGGGCCTCAGAAAACATACTCAACTTATCTTGTGAAATTCCTCAGTATGTAAAAATAGAAGCCCTTGCACTGCCTGACAAATGTAGCTGAAAGCCAAGAAATATGATGAATAAATGAATGATTCAATAAATGAAATATCTTAAAGCTAGACTATTCTATCTCCTTCTAGTACTAACATTAAAAAGCCTATAAGATAACTTGTCTCTTTGGAAATACAGACATGATGATATCAGTCCTATATGATTTCTCAAATACAGTATCAGACATAAGACCTAACAACTTCCCCGAGATATTCCCTAACCCATTCCATTAATATATACTGGTGGTCCTCAAAGTGTGGGACCCCACACCAGCAGTATTAGCATCACCTAGGATTGTAGAAATGCAAATAATCTGGCCTTATTCGAGACCTGCTGAGTCAGAATCTCTGGTGGTGAGCCTCATTAGTCTTTGTGGTTTGTTTTTAAGATTTTTTTTTTTTTTTTTTTTTTTTTTTGAGAAAGAGAGAGAGCAATATAGCACAAGCAGGGAGAGGGACAATCAGACACGCTGCTGAGCAGGGAGTCCAACACATGGCTTCATTCCAGGACCCTGGGATCATGGCCTGAGCCAAAAGCAGACACTTAACCAACTGAGCCACCCAGGCCCTCCAATCCTTATTTAACAAATCCTCCAGGTGATGCTGAGGCCCACTAAAGTTCGATAAGCTCTGATATGTAAAGAAATCCCATTGTTTTGAGTTGATAAACGAGGAATAAAATCTGATTCCATAACTTTATTTTTCAAATTAAACTGGAACACAGAGTTAAAGTTGGGGAAACAGGGGAAGCACCATTTAATGACCCATCTGCAATTCAATAAATTAGAGAAGACATGCCAATGACATATAGACAATGACATAATGGAATGACATAATAGACATAATAGAATTGTTTCTCCTCATCATCCTAGAAAAACACTGAAAAAGAGAAGTTAGCATGGGGCATTGGAGCATTTCCAAGGCTGTGAGGAAAGGCCCTCCCCCAACTTCCTGTAGGAAAAAAAACTGCTACAGTTCTTCTGGAGGGGAATTTGACAATATCTAACAAAATCATGTGTGTGTGTGTGTGTGTGTGTGTGTGTGTGTTCACCCTTTGTTCTTGCAACGTTACTTCTAAGAATCTATCCTAAATATTTATCTCCAATATTATGAAAATATATATGCATTAGGATATCTACTTTCTGCATTGTTTCTGATTGTGAAATATCAAAAACAACTTAAATATCAACATTTGAAAACTGGCTGAATAAACTATGTGTATCCAAACAAAGGATACTATATTACTATAAAGAAGAATGAGGATAATCTCTATGGAACTAATATAAAGTGACATCCAGAATATACTGTTAAGTGTAAAAAGAAAAGCTGAAAAATATATAACATATGTTACTTTATGTGCATGGAAGAATGGGAAAAGAAAATACACACGTACCTGCATGGTTTTGCAAAAGAAATAAGAGAAGGATAAACCGGAAACTAATGACACTAGTTACCTATAAGTATGAGGAACCAGGACAGGAATAGCCTGGAAAGAATTAGAGTTACAACATTTCTGAGTACATCTTTCACTTTCGATTCCATAGTAATGTTTTATATATTCAAATAAATAACACCAACAACCATGAATAGAGGGATCCTAAGATGGAATACAACAGAAACATGAACCAACTCTACATCAAATAAATAGTCCCACTGAAGAAAGAAGGAACTAGCCCACGTATCTTTTTTTTTTTTTTAAGATTTTATTTATTTATTTATTTTACAGAAAGAGGTCACAAGTAGGCAGAGTGGCAGGCAGAGGAGAAGGAAGAAGCAGGCTCCCTGCTGAGCAGAGAGCCTGATAGGGGCTAGATCCCAAGACCCTGAGACCATGACCTGAGCCCAAGGCAGATAGCCCACATATCTTTGGAATGCACTACTTTGACTTTATAGCCTCAGCTGAAAGACAAAATGAACCATAAACAAATACTGAACTCTAGAGATCAGACTTCTTTTTCATGGTAAAATAGGTTAGAAATTCTAAAACTACTTTGGGGGCACCTGGGTAGCTCAGTCAGTTAAGCGATTGAGTTAAATTGAGTACTTTTGGTTCAGATCGTGATCCTAGGGTCCTGGGATAGAGCCCTGTGTGGGGCTCCCAGCTCAGCAAGGAGCCCGCTTCTCCCTTTCCTCCCTGCTCCTGTTCTCTCACTATCTCTGTAAAGAAAGAAAAGAGAAGAAAAGAGAAGAAATTCTGAAACTACTTTTTTTTTTTTTTAAATTGAATAGGTGTACTGAGAACAATGGAAACCAGGTTTTTCGCAGATGGTGAAATGAGTTATAGATACGGAAAGGACAAATGCTAGAAAGAACTCTGTGGTACTGGACTGAAACTTAAAGTATCAGTGTGAATTCACGGCTTCTAACGGATGGATGGATGGGTAGACAGAGGTATAGACAGGGGTTACATGTACACATGTATACGTACTTATTATATACAGTGTGCATATATATATATTTTCTTTCTTTTCTTTCTTCCTAGCTTTGACATCCAAGAAGGCCTAAAAGTTACAATACTGTAGTAGCAATGAGCACACACCTAGCACCAGGATCTGAACATCACTCTCCACTAGAAGGACCTAGGGTTCCTTGCTGGGCTGGCTGACTCCAGTACTAAAGCAGAGAAAGTACAAAAAGGCTGGACCATCACGCTGTGCCTGAAAGTAAGAAAATACTCAGATTATGATGGTTAAGGAGCCAGTCTGAAGGAGTATCCATTGCTCAAATCTGGGACAAAATTAAAACTGTTTAGTAATAGTTTATAAACCACTGAATAAGTGCATGATGCATGTAAATAAACTAGTAAATAAAGGAGCAAGTGCTAGAATACAACACAGAGAAACAGATCAATCTTGGTTAAGATATATTCCATTAAATAATTTGCTTGTACTCTCCAAAAATATCAAGGTCATGAAATAACAAGTAAGAATGAGGAATGGTTCCAAATTAAAAGAAGCCAAAGAGACAGGAAAACTAAATACTATCCATACAAAGAGATCTTGGACCCAGGTTGTGGGAAAATGCTATACATGTCATTACTGGGACAACTGACAAAATTGAAAATGAGACTGTGGACTAAATATAAAATATATTGACTTTTATCACTGTACTAAGATTATGTAAGAAAAATGTCCTTGCTCTTAGGAGATATATATTTAGATATTTAAGGATTAGTCTACAACAAACTTTCAAATAGTTCAAAAAACAATAGCATACAAAAGGGAAGGAGCTAATGATAAAACCAATGGAGCAAATGTTAAACCCTGACAAATCTGGGTGAAGTATATATGTGGCAGTATTTTTGCTAACCATGGAACTTTTCTCTAAGTTTGACATCGTTCCAAAATAAAAAATTACTTAAAATTATCAGTTTATTTAAAATAAAATCAAAGCAAAAAATATATATTTTTTTCAAGCAAAGAAAATCTTAACTCTCTTCTGTGTTTTGAATGAATCTCCCCATGGAATGTCATGTTTTCCAGGACAGTTAAAGTAATTAAAGGAAGAAGAAAAAGAAGGGTTAGGAACAAAGATTATATGTAGAAGTAGTTGGAAAATATTTCCTAACGCTTTCCAAAAACACTTCTGAATTTCTATACAATCATAGAATCAATGTTATTTTCCTCTTTGTGAAATAAGTTTGTATCATAAAGTACAACTAATATCAATTTGATATTAGTTGATATTAGTTGACATACACGATTCATTCAAATGTAGAACTTTGTCTTCTTCAAAGCTCTCAACTGTCTCACAACCATGAGATCAAGCTCATAATTTTCATCTTTAAAGAACTAAATCAAAGCCATATAGAGTTGCACATGCATCTCAGAGTCAGTAACACAAAGTAAGCCAAGAACTGAAAATTCCAGAAGCCTGATCCAATTTCCACATCACAATTGCCTTGATTTGATTTTGTTTTTCATCAACGCATTTCTGGATACCACATATGGTAAGAGAAATAGTAACAGGAAGCCCACTTTGCAAACATATTCATGGGAATTCGTTTTTTACCCAAAGGAGATTAGAAAAACAATTCCAATGTTTTAATCAGAGATTTAAGCCTAATAGCACTCCAACAGCTGTTCCTTTAGCTGCTAGTAACTTCATTTGGTCATACTAAATGAAAGCTTTTGAACATAAATACAGTAAAGCTAAAACCAAAGACCATTTCCAAAGGGCAAATATAGTTTTAAAAAATGACATTTCTCTGTTTCAGTATTTTTCCTCCTCAGCATTCTTTCATTTAAAACTGTCACTGGTGGTGACAACCAAGACATGGTGCTGGAGGAGTATCTCTTCTGGGGGGGAAAATAAATTCAGTTCACTAATGAAATGGCAAGTCATTAATTTATGCTATTCCAATAGCTACTCTGGTTCCATAAAAAAGGTCTATTTTTGCTTTTGATTGTTTGCTGTTTTCATTTTCCAACCCAAGTTCAGTCACTGGCAGCAACTTCACTTTAATTACAGCTCCTTTAACAGTACGTCTGTAAGGCTGAGACATGCGTTAAATCCTGCCACAGTAGATTTACGCCAGCCTTCACATCTCTAGGATGGATCATTCCCCAGAACCATTAGTAAGAATTAAGAAGTAACTATGAAATGTCAGGTGACAGTCACAAAGCAACAACAAACCTGTATTTCAAACTCCTGGGCAGTCACGTTTTTTGAAACCAAAATAAATTCCTAGTTCTTTCATTCATAAGCTTTGCCAGAAGCTAGATTCATCTTTTGTAAAATGAATCAGAGTACATATGTTAAAATTTAAGTCTAACAGAAATAAAATGCATGCAGTCCAAACCAATGGAAAGAAAATAATGAAAAAAATAAATTTAATCCATATAATAGAGGGAAAGCAAAAAAGAAAAAAAAAAGTAAATTGAGAACAGGGAAGAAAAACCTATAAGGAAAATCAGTATAAAAGTCATCACAGTGTAACTGCTCTTTATAAAAATCACCAGCTAAATATGAATATTCGGTCAGGTTTGTTTATTTGTTTGTTTTTTAATTCCAACAATGTTATTTAAAAGAAACACATCTAAAACACAATGATGTGGCCCTGCTGTGGTTATTACTAAATGCTGGTGTTTCAAAGAAGATATTTATCTATCTTTCTGACACGAACAGATACTTAGCTGCTTTCAGGGAAAGCAGGGAAAAAGAAAGAGTCCAAACAAGTTGATAGTATTCTCCAGAAAATGAGGCATAAAGAAATAAAATGCAATTTTTAAGAATGACCGATTTGTTAAGGCACAATGCCTGAGGCTTTTTTTTTTTTTTTTTTGTCACTTAACATGTAACTTCTTGCTTTTGATTAGGCTATATTCTCCCCAAGAGGTTTATTAAGAAAGGATTTGGCCAAAGAACAGAAAGCATATAATTTCACATGTGCTGTTATAAAATGGGAAAACATGTTCAATCTATGTGCTCTCACCCCAAAAGAGAGGGCCAAATACTGAGTCTGTATCTGACTGAAAGTCACTAAAAACTAGAAGCCTAATCTATCCAATTCATCTTATAAAGAAAGAGTTGGAGGGAGGGTTCTGATATTCAAATTTGTTTAATAACCATGAGAGCGACAAAGGTATAACAGTATTTCTATAAATCCCAGAAAGCTAATGGTGACAGACTCAGATATTAAATTCATGGAAAGTTCTAGGGTGAGAACACTTCCCTTTTATAGAGCCAAATATTCTTCCCATACAGTTTCTTTGCATTTGTTCAATATTCTGACATGATAAAGAGGTAAAACCAACTGTTTTCCATTAAGCAGCTTTGCAAATATGCGGACACCTAATATCACACATGCATTAACTCTTCCCTGTTCTAAGTTATATCATGCTCATTACTCTGGGCACACCAGGCCAGGCACACTGTAAAGTCATCTCATCATGGGAGCTATACTCTCCCACACACAGCAACTGACAGAACCATTAGACTGAAAATTAACAGAGAAACAGAAGAACTAACAACACATAGACCAACAGATCTAACTGACATTGAACATACCTAACACAAGAGCAGAATATACAGTTACCAAGTGCCCACAGACGTTCATCCAGACTCATCATAAACAAATGTGCACAACACCACAACAAATTTAAACAAACTGAAATTATACCAAAGAGTATATTCTGACTATAATTGTATCAAACTAGAAATCAACAACTGAAAAACGATAGGAAAATCATCTCATTCTAACTTTTCCAACTGTACTTTTGAGAGAAGTATTCTAACACATCTTACAATTTAATGAAAAAGTGATACTCAAAGAAGCGGTTACCTGTGCAAAGTCATAAGCATTTAAGTTTAAAGCCAGAATTTTCATTCAGGAATAGCTGACTCCCAGGTCTCTATTTCCCATTATATTAAGTTACCTCTCAACAAATAGAGCTTCCAGTCCAGTAGTTTCCAAATTTTTGATCGCACTCACTCTTATTACCTTAAAAAAAAGAAAACTGCACCCCAAATATATTTTTATTCATATATTATCATCTACTATGTAATTCAATATACAAAAAAAGTAGATTTTTTGGAAAGAGTCTTGTCTAAACAGGAATAGAAGTCCTAACGTTTTTTGTGACAGTGCTGCCCACGGATAACCCTTGAGGTTGAGCATTCCATCCAGATCCCAGCTCTCTTTTATCTACTCTTAAAATAATTCCTTCCCCACCTATACTTGTGCAGTTGTTTTTTCAATCTCCAATAACAGCAGTGCACATTTATCCATTATGGTCCACCGCTCCATTCAGTGAAGATATCTTTCCATCCTGGGCCTGCCATTCTACATATGACTGTCACTCCTGGCTTCGTGCGAGCTGCTACATCAACAGACCTGCCCTCAACAGCTTTCTCCAAACAATGAAAATTTCCACAGCACAGGGCTAAAAGACTTAGTCCTTCAACTGACCAAACTGGTATTCCCAACAACTTGGAACATCTTTCAGTCAGTTTCTAATTCACCTCATAGTCCTTACAATCCATACTTCACCATTTTATTTAGAGGACAACATATAAGATTATTTCAAACACCCTGGGGAATTTAAGTGTGATTTATACCACTTTTCAGACAGTTCGCCACTGGAAGAAACTCAGAATCAAATTGTCCAAATACTCCAATTTTCCTTGGAAAACGCTGAATGAGGCTCAGTTGCTAAGTGGTTTTCTCAGGTCACCCCATCACTCAGCTAAATTAGAACCTAGCTCAGGGCTAAAATCATCTGGATTAAACTTGGTTCTCTTCACTACATCACTAGTGGTCTAATAGAGAAAAAAAAGTGAAGCATTTACTAAGCATGGGTTGTGTGCCAAATATCCCACTCAATACTATACAGACTTTCTAACCAAAACCGCCATCTCTTGGAAAAACAAACAAAAAAAATCCCTACAAGATCAGCTCTACAGCAGAAATAAGTGAGTAGGGAAGATCTAAGTCAGCAGGGAGCAGTGACCCACCCACAGGGGCTCACAGGCACACAGCGTGAGGAATGCAGTCGGCCAGAGATGCGGGTGTAACGTTGCCAGATCCTCTGATTTCTGATTCCCAGATTTCTTCTAACATTTAAATATTTGCAATTATTTCCGATTTAAAACAGTCCTGGCCAAAAACGAAACAAAGCACAACAAAAGAAAAAACCACATCTGAATGGCAGGCCCACTTAATGCACGCTGGGCATTTTGCATATATTCCTTTATTATGTTCTTACTGCAAACAGGGTTTTAATGCAGGAGGCCCTCTAAGTCAAAGCTTAAATAAAGTTTCCCACATAGCTACAAGTGGTAGAGTCTTAATTCAATCCCGTTTACTTAATACCTCCATTATATTGTCTCATTCAGTCCTTATAACCACCCTCAGGGTTACCATTATCTATGTTCACTGACTGGGCAAAGTCAGCCACAGAGACTAGTAGACTCTGGCCTGAAGTCGTATCAAAAATGCAGTTTTATGAAAATCATAGTATTTTTTGTCTTCCATTCTTCATGGAGATGAAGCACTGTGAAACATTCAGTCCTAAACTAGAGGTAGATATTTCTTGACTTCCAAACTGCTTTTTTGTTTAGCTTGGAGGATGTTGTCAAGGTATCTTGTGTCTCTAAAATGAGCTGATTTCAAATTTTATAAAATAAATAACACTAACGTTAAACTCTAATGAAATAATTAGTAAACCCCAAGAGTACACTCATTTCTATGTTTTACTACCATGTTCTAACCTGAATTCTAGAGGACATGTAAATACAATATTATCAGTTACAAGGACTAAGAGCTCTCTCTCCTTGCATCTAAAAAATAGAGCCCAGAGATTAACTATTCTCTGTCTTTTCTTAACCTCCACTCATTCATTAATGTCTCTCCAGCCCAGATGTGAGATGTGGGATGTAAGAACATAGTGGTATGAAAATACACACACACACCCCCAACTTGCTTCAAATGCTGACACTCCAAGGATGACTTCTGTGTCCCATACCCAAAAGATAACTCAGACCTATGTTTCCCAAACCTACAAGGTAACTCAGGAATGGCTTTGCTGGCTGCTTTCTTAGACCTGCAGCATCCCTGCTGAGGCTGGATGGGGCTGACAAGTTCTCCCAGGAACACGCAGTGGAAGATCAAAGAGAAACAAAGCATTGAGGGAGTGATCATAGCCAAAAAGGGATTTTTCTTCATAATTTGGGATCCCAATGTAAATACAAGGAGGGACATCGGTAGTCATTTACCTCATCCCCATTCCCCTCTTTTCCATTCTCCCTCCCTATTCTATATTCCCTCTCTGGGTTCCCAGTTCTAATTCCAGTTAATTCTCTTGGAAGAAACCTTTCATCACTCTTTTTTTTTCTTTCTCCTATCTGAAGTGAACTTTCATGCAGTTCTATTCTTGATGAGAAGAGGACCATTACAAAACTGAATTCCTATTTAATCAGTTACTCCTCCATGGACATTTGCATTTTAAGCAGGTGCTCCCCCAAAACAAAGATTTAATCTAAAGGACACTTTTCTCATAGTAGATTTTTCTGGTACCCTGATAAGGACAGAGGTGTTGATCTAGAGGGAGAGCTTGGAGGACTTTAGCCACAACCCTCCCCATAATTTCCAAGCTCGCTTCCCAATAAACTCAGGGTAGAATTCTTACTATGCAAACACACCTTAATACCACTTTAGAAAAAACATCCAGGTTTTTGTTTGTTTTTTTTTTTTAAGTAAGCTCTACACCCAATGTGGGGCTTGAACTCAAGACACCAAGATCAAGAATCAAAAACTCTATCAACTGAGCCAGCCAGGTACCCCAAAACATCAAATTTAAGTAAAAAATAGTATGGGATATGTCACAATGTTCCTAAGTGACTTAAATGAGATAATGCATATTAAAAATGGGATGCATGGGAGGCTCAGTTAACCATCTGTCTTCTGCTCACATCATGATCCCAGGGTTCTGTGATCAAGTCCCACATTGGGCTCTTTGCTCATTAGGGAGCCTACTTCTCCCACTGCCTGCCACTCCCCGGGCTTCTGTGTGCTCGCTCTCTCTCTCTCTCTCTCTCTCTCTGGCAAATAAATATATATTTTTTAAAAGGTCTAGAACCGTGGCTGGAATATTTAGTAAACATAAGCAATATTATTTGTTACTGTTTTTTATTGCTATGATAAAACTATTTTCCTTCACACAAAGTGATAATCCAGTGAAATTCAGATGAAATAAAGCTTTTGTCAGACATCCCAAAGGGTGAGGGAACTAAAATATGCCACTGGGAGAAATCAAACAAAGAGAAGAGATTATAATCCACTAAAAAATGGCCACTAAGCTTGCTAGTTGTCTACACAAAATATATCCAGATTTTATTTTCCTTTGGAAACAGTACCCCAAGGAAACGGACACTGATACTATATAGCTCCCATAAGAAAAGTAAAGTGTTTTCTCTTGTAAGTAGCCATTCATCTGAGGAACAGCAACAGATACTCTAGACTGGGGTTTTTATTTAATGATTTATTAATAACTGTCAAAAGGGCAACATCTTAATTATTATTCATTAAACCAACTTCCTACAGCCAATAAAGAATATGATCTGAATACCAGAATGTGGTATTTTCAAACAATTCAATATGAATTAATACAGAGCAGTGGCTCACTTCTTATGCCCCTATCATTAGTTAGTTAATTCAATTCTGGAAGCTTATTTATAATAGCCATCCAAAATCATACCATTTTTCCCTAAGCCATTAAAACTGCATGGGATATTAATGTCAAGAGCACTGTAAAAAGTATGCTGAAAATCTTGCACCAGAATCGCAGAAACGGTTACCCTCTTCTGCTGCAAGAATAATTAAAATAGTGACCAATATTTCTGTGTGCTAGACACTGTTATAAGGGCTTCACAAATTTTAATTCATTTAATCCTTACAATTATCCTATGTCTGAGAAACTATTTTTATGCCTCTTTAGACGTGATAAATCCAGTGCACAGAGGGGTTAAACAGCCAAAAGTCAGAAAGTGAGCACTAAGAGTGTTAGCAATTAACACACATATGCTATTTCCCTACTTGCAAAGGGGATTCAGGCACAATTATCCTTTCTGGTCTGGATAACCGCCTAGTAAGGCAGGTATTTTTACTTCTATCCCTAATTCACAGAGGAAGAAATGGAGAGGTAAGTATCTTCCCTAAAGGCACAAGTAATTACAGGAGCTGACATCTGAATCCAAGTCATCCACAACAGCCTTGTGGGTTGTAAGACCTCCTCCTGCCAAGACCTTTCCTCTCATCTCTACATGGTGTGACACAAGGGGGATGAGAAAGACAGCCTGCCCTCAAAATCTTGCTCTTTTTTGCCCAAATTTTACATCCACTCATTGTACAGCTTTACCACAGTGTTTACTGCAGTATATTAAAATGACCTATCTATGCTTCTCTTTCTCTGACTAGACCAGAAGCTCCTAGAAGGCAGGATTATGTGTTATTCATCACCTAAACCACTAAGTCTCAAAATAAAGTACCTAGCAACTAGTAGGAACTTAAAAAAGGGGGGGGGGGGGAGTTGACCTAAAATACTAATTCAGTGTGCATTAGTTTATTATTCAGTTACTTTCTTCTCTGAGGTTTTAACAGTATTTCATGATCATTCCCTAAGAACAGTCACATTTTGTTTATAATTTAAGAATTTTCATACTTTTGTAGTATCGGGGAGTACTTCTGTTAATCCACACTTCAAGCAGTTAAGTACCACTCAATGAAGTCAGTTTTTCAATCTTCACTATAAATTCTTTTTTAAACAGTTATTTTACCTTTTTAATCCTCTTTTCCTAGCCTAAATTGTGTCTCTTTAACTTGTCAATCACATTCATGTTTTAAGCAAACAAGAGAATACCCACTGAAAAGCCTTTTTTGATAAGCATGAAAGATATTCAAACAAGTTCCTTAAGAGATCAGAATGCAATTTAAATAGCTACCCCTGGCAGTTATTTCTTCTTTGCATGACTATAAGTATGAACAGAATTAAGTTAAAAGATGGTGATCATAGGCATATCCTTTAACAATTTATTATTTAATACTGAAAACCTGTTATATTCCAAACACAACAAATATTCACCAATGTACCATTGGCAAGTCTATACATACAATCTACAAAGCAGTGGCACAAAATTATTTTTTTTAAAGATTTTATTTATTTATTTGATAGAGATCACAAGTAGACAGAGAGGCAGGCAGAGCGAGAGGAAGGGAAGCAGGCTCCCTGCTGAACAGAGAGCTCGATGTGGGGCTCGATCCCAGGACCCTGGGATCATGACCTGAGCCGAAGGCAGAGGCTTTAACCCACTGAGCCACCCAGGTGCCCACAAAATTATTTTTCTAAGTTATGGTCCAATATCTAAATTATTATCTAACATCTGGATCTAGGCAAAAAATTCTACTTTCAACAAACTGTCTCTTTTATAAGACCACTCTACTGACTTTTTGATATTGATCAGTTAACTAATCTGAAAAATACTACATATTAAAAAATAGTAATACTTCCCCTGTTTATGGATAACTTTCTTAATACAAATCTTTCCATCAAAATAATTAAAATTAAAAACACCCCAATAGAAATGATCAATGAGACAATACTATACATTATCTACCAACACAATTTAGGTGGAAAATAATGAAATTTAATATTGTCTATTTAGTGACAATTTTTAGGAAACCAATCTGAAGGGGCAGCTGGGTGGCTCAGCTCGTTGAAGATCTGCCTTTGGCTCAGGTCATGATCTCAGGGTCCTGGGACTGAGCCCCACATCAGGCTCCCCGCTCAGCAGGGAGTCTGCTTCTCCCACTGCCCCTCCCCCAGTTCATGCTCTTCTTCTCTCTCCAATATAAAAATCTTTAATAAAAAGGAGTGAAATCCATCTGAAGACTGAATTCTAAACTAGTCTAGCTCTTTCACACCCTACCCCCAAAATGAAAGACTGCTTCTCAGTAAAGTAGCCAAGTCACTTCGTTTAAAGTGCCATGGGGGAGGAAGGAAGGGTGGCTTTGCATTCTAGCCTACATTTCTTTTCCAACTCCTCATCCCACTTTTTCATTTGAACACCTCAAATTTTCTCTTTCAAATATCATTGGGTTGAGCTTTTATCATGTGTCCTATATTTGAACAAATACAAATCCCAGCGACTTTGATATCCGTTCACACTGCACTACCAGCAGGGACCACCTCTTAAAAGCAAACTCCAGTAATGACCATGAAAGTCATGTGACTGAAGCTTCTGGGTGGAACACAAGAACTACTGATGCAAAGAACAGAGTTTTAAACTTACCTTTGAGGGATTTTCAACTTTTTTTTAAATCAGAACCTAAAAAGTGGTCACAAATTTTCTCTAGTCCATCTTCTCCCCTCAAAGTATGATACAATTATGACCTACTTCATACAGAGAACAAATTACCATAAAATGAGCATCATTAGAACTCCTGTCCTTTGTACTGAGCAGTTCATCAGCCCATGAAATTAAGACTAATATTACCTCAAAGCCACACCAAAGTTTAAAGAATTGCTTTGGTATTATTTTTATTGCTTCTGAAATGAAGCTCAGCTTATAACTAAAAGAATATCTGCAGACACTTCAAACCAATTTAAAATTTTATATGTTGCATATGGACACTCTTAGCCCTAGTCAGAGCATGCACACATTTTTATGTGGCACTTAAACCAAAAACTTTATCAGAATAAAAGCCTATTACTAGAAGCTTATACATAGCCATACTTTACTCCCAAAAGGACTTCGGGACACTAAAACAGAGAACTGAAGAAATGAGACACTTCAAATGTAATCTCAAATGAAAATATGCCAGGTTGATCTTTTTTGAGAGTAGTTTTTCTGCAGGTCAAAAAAATGAAGGTTTCTGTGTAGAGCAACCCAGAACCCCTTTACCATCTTCATGAGACGGAGCAGGCAGGGACATTGGCTGAAGACAGTCACTGTGGGATAGTGGCCCTCAGATCATCAGTTCAGACCACATGGGCCAGTTATATTCTATGTGTTCAAAAGCTGTGCATGGGGCTAGAAGTCTAGAGGAACAAGACCCCTATGAACCAAGCAACTAGGTCAGCTGATGTGAAAAATAAAGGAAAAATGTTTCAACCACCATCTGAAAACATTTCATTTGCTCCTCACTTTGGCAGTATAAATATAAAACATTTGATTTGTAAGTGGTATGTTTAAATAAGCACTGTTTGGGTTTGTTTGTTTTTTTTATGGTTTTAGGGTATGAAGGTACAAGGCAGAACAAATTTTGCTCAAATCCCTTTTGAAAATTACCTATTCAAACTGAACTTACAGGGTACATAAGTCAATCCATCATACAGTACATGTTTTGAAAAGTCAAGTCATGCCATTGTATGTTGTATTAGACTCAGTTCCTATCACTGCTTCTCAAGCGATATTGACCAGGGAGGCAGAGCCAGAGATGTAGTAAAACACCCAATATCCCTACAGCAGGGGGGGCTAGAAGAGGGAGAGTGAAGAAAGTCTGAACGTGTGCTCCTTGCTGTCCTCCTTCTATAAGTGATTAGACAGAAGAAACACCACATGCCTTCTGGAAGACAAGACAATGAAACATCATCTAGATACTTACTTTACAATAAATTAGAGTCTTCTGACCCATTGGATTGTGATTTTTCTTTTACCCTTTACAGCTTTCCACTCATGGACCCTGGCTTAAAGCCTCTTAGGTGTCCAAAGCATTTCCAGAGAAAATGGATAGTGCATACTGATCTAATTCCTCTTCATCACCTCCCTCTCCTAAGGGGTTTTTTTTTACAGAAAGGCAAAAAACTGTTTGATCTATGAACATGAGCAGAGCACTGAACCACGGCTTCTTCCAGGATCTAATCCCTCTTATTACAGAGCTCCTATCACATCCTGTAGGAGCAGCATGTCTTTGTCAGTAAAAGTAACGATTCTGATGGAAAATGTCCACATTACCACACCCTGTTATTTTTCTTTTTTTACTAGAACTTCATTTTTCTCTCCTTATTATGAGAAGGAATTATACTTTTGTCACAAAACAATGTGTTCTCATACTCCTCGGCATACCACTTCTCGCTCACACGTGCTGCTGGTTAGTGCAGTAGGTGGTGATTGAAGTCCTGCGTACCTACAACTTCATTTTCACAAATCTTTTTCTGAAGGGTTTCTTATTTTTTCTTATGAGATTTCTTTCATCATTATATATTATATATTACTGTCATCACTAAATTCTACTCATTCTGAATTGAGAGGCCTTACAGAGAGGCTACTGGCTCAGGGACACAACTCATTTATAAACAAATTAAAAGCCTCCAAAATCTCCACTGTGTAGCCAAAAAGCAAAGTTCCTATCTATTGCTGCATTTTCAGTTACTGCTTATCCACTCATTTGGATAACACAAAGCTTCACCAAACACAGAGGGAAAAAAAACGAAAAGCAATTCTCATTCTCTTTTAAAGTTTTTAGGAAAAGCAGTGCAGGAACCCACTAGAGAAATATATTACAATCACCACAGGGAAGACAGATTATGAATGATACATGAACAGAGACATAGAGAAAGGACGATTAATTCTTCAGCAGGGCAGCAGAGGTTTGGGGTCAGCAGAAGGGAGCAGCCAGAGAAGGATTAATTTTTCCAGCCTGGTTTTCTTCTGACGGGGAAAAGGATTCTCTGGATTTCTTGCCATCCCACAGCCTGCTGGCTCTCTCCTCAGCTTAACACCTTCTTTTGACAAATTGCTAATGAGAGTCAAGGAAAAGTCAAAGCTTAAAATGCAGAATGGATAATGGCAGAAACCTGGCTATCTAAATAAATGGCACAGCTACTTCACTCAGGGTTAAAAAAAAATCTTCTTCGTCACTTCTTTTAAGACAACCTACTTGAGGCTGGATTATCATGTACACCCCCTGTCAGCCTTTTGTAAAGGTCCTCATGAATGTTCACCAAAGCAGTATCTGCTCTCTTTTATAGGACTAGCCCAATTCACTGCCCTCAAATGAAGCCATGCTCATCCTTCAGGCTTCCTTGTAGAAGTTAAGTTCCTCTGAGCAGCAAATCACTGCAACATATTGGTCTTTTTTTATCCCTTCCCACACATCACACACAGTGTATGCATAATCTCCAGCACTACAACTTTCACATGGTTCTCTTTTCAAGAGTATCTAAAGCTGGTGACTCTGCTTCAGATTCTGCTTCCAAGTCTGCTATTTAGCACCTTCCTCCCGTCACTTTCCCTAGGACTATTTGTAAAATGGGAGTGGTAGCTACTTACCCCTTAAAGGACTTCTGCGGGAATTAAAAGAGAAAACTGTGGGATGGTGCCTTTACCACACAGAAAGAACTCAATTCGTGAGAATTTTTTTTTCCTTTTTCCTCCTACTGGACAAACCTAACTCCACACAAGTTTTCCCACAGAGTCACACAACTTCTGTTTCAGAGAGGGCCTTCGTTTTTCACATGGAGAAAGGCTAAGTGGTTCTCAATCTATGTTGTTGGTGGAAAATATTAATAAGAAAACACTGTGTAGCAGCATGCCCTGAGACTCTACTTATACTCTACCAATATATTATTGGTTTTAGTATTTTAAATACAGTTAGATTCTGTTAGCTAATATTGTGTATAGATTTTCTGTATCTCTGTTCACTTGCCTGTAATTTTCTTTTCTTGTATTTTCTTCCCTTTTTTCCATCACAGTTTTCTAGTTTCAGGTAGACGTCATTACCAAGGCAGATAATTCCAGAGTAACTAAAACTGAGTTCAGAGAAAATTATAAGGCATCTAAGGAACATAAGCACTGAGACTGAAAGACAAAATCCTAAGCAACCAATACAGTATCTGAGAAGACCAGGTCAAAGAACTCTCCAGATGGCATCTAGAAGGGAGGAAGAAGAGGAAGAATCAAATATAAGAAATTTAAAGGGTAGAGATAGAAATTTAGGAGTCTCAGAAGAATGCAAAAGAGTGAACAGATGCAAGAAATAACTAAAAAATAAGAGTCAAGAATTTCCAAGAACTCAGGTTAAAAATAAGACATGGGCTCAAAAGTGTTGCCACCGGAAGACAGAAAAGTAGAAAGCAATGCAAGAAAGTAAGTAAGCAAGAAAGAAAACAGGTATGAGAAAGAGAAAACACAAAATAAGATGTCAAAAATAAGCCTAATAGAAATGTAACCATAATAAAAACAAGCTGATAAGACTGAATACGAAAAGACAGACTCTCAGATGGACTTTTAAAAAATCATGATTCAAACAGTCAACATTAAGGCACACAAAATCCATGTTAGAGAAGCATAAAATGGAAGAAATCAGGGTAGCATTTTACTATCAGATACAATAGAATTTAAAGCCAATAACATCATGAAGGACAAAGGGTAGAATTTACTTACCTATCAAAGGACGGATGCAGAACAAAACGTAACAATTACAGAGATCTACGTACATAAAAGTATGACCACAAAATAATTAAGAATATAAGTGACTGAGGTACTGTGATAAATAAACTATTTTCATTGGCTAATTTAGTATGCTCCCCAAAAGAAGCAAATAGAATATATAAATAAATGATTAAATGATAATATAATATTAACACACTGTTCTCAGAGATGACAGAAAAAATGTAAATATACCAATTAATAACACATAATCTTTGGAAACACAGACTATTTGTTCTTCTTAAGCATTCATGTAATATTCATAGAACTTAATCATTCCAAAACCATAATGGAATCCTCAAAAAATTACATCAAATTACAACCTTGCCTCAATATAATAAAGGTAGAAACAAATAATAAAGGATAACTAGAAGATATCTCACATATCTAAAATATAACACATATAAAAATAATAATGAATAATAACATGATTTCAGGAAGATAAATTAAAGGGAACTAAAAATCCTTAGGACACAAGGGAAGAACTCATGCCAAAACTTTATCACCTAAAACAATAATAGCAGGAAATTCTGAGCTTTAAATACCTTTAATAGAAAAAAATCAAGATTTTAAAGGAAGCCAATAATTTAATTCATTAAGGAGGGAAAAAAAAAAACCAACACAAGAAAATAAAGCCAGAAAGGAGAAGACGGGGAATGAAGATATGAGCAGAAATCAATGAATTGGAATAAAAACAAACAGAGCTGATTAGTCAACTACCAAGTAGTGTTTAAAGCATAATGATTTTGATGAAGTCCCAAAAGTTTATTTTCGCTTTTGTTTCCTTTGCCTTTGGAGACATATCTTGAAAGAAGGTGCTGTGGCTGATATCAAAGAGATTACTGCCTATGCTCTCCTGTGGGATTCTGATAGATTCCTGTCTCACGTTGAGGTCTTTTATCCATTTTGAGTTTATCTTTGTGTACGGTGTAAGAGAATGGTCGAGTTTCATTCTTCTACATATAGCTGTCCAGTTTTCCCAGCACCATTTATTGAAGAGACTGTTTTTTTTTCCACTGTATATTTTTCCTGTTTTGTCGAAGATTAATTGACCATAGAGTTGAGGGTCCAAATCTGGGCTCCCTACTCTGTTCCATTGGTCTATGTGTCTGTTTTTATGCCAGTACCATGCTGTCGTGGTGATCACAGCTTTGTAATAAAGCTTGAAATCAGGTAATGTGATGCCCCCAGCTTTATTTTTGTTTTTCAACATTTCCTTAGCGATTTGGAGTCTCTTCTGATTCCATACAAATTTTAGGATTAGTTGCTCCAGCTCTTTGAAGAATACTGGTGGAATTTTGATCGGAATGGCATTAAAAGTATATATTGCTCTAGGCAGTATAGACATCTTAACAATGTTTATTCTTCCGATCCAAGAGCATGGAATGGTCTTCCATCTATTTGTGTCTTCTTCAATTTCTTTCATGAGTGTTCTGTAGTTCCTCGAGTACAGATCCTTTACCTCTTTGGTTAGGTTTATTCCCAGGTATCTTATGGTTCTTGGTGCTATAGTAAATGGAATCAATTATCTAATCTCCCTTTCTGTATTTTCATTGTTAGTGTATAAGAAAGCAATGATTTCTGCACATTGGCTTTGTACCCTGCCACGTTGCTGAATTGCTGTATGAGTTCTAGTAGTTTGGGTGTGGAGTCTTTGGGGTTTTCCATATAAAGAATCATGTCTTCATCAAAAACAAAAGCTTCTGCACAGCAAAGGAAACAGTCAAAAAAACAAAGAGGCAACCCACGGAATGGGAGAAGATATTTGCAAATGACAGTACAGACAAAAGGTTGATATCCAGGATCTATACTGAACTCCTCAAACTCAACACACACGAAACAGGCAAACATATCAAAAAATGGGCAGAAGATATGGACAGACACTTCTCCAATCAAGACATACAAAAGGCTATCAGACACATGAAAAAATGTTCATCATCATTAGCCATCAGGGAGATTCAAATTAAAACCACATTGAGATATCACCTTACACCAGTTAGAATGGCCAAAATAAGCAAGACAGGAAACAACACATGTTGGAGAGGATGTGGAGAAAGGGGAACCCTCTTCCACTGTTGGTGGGAATGCAAGTTGGTGCAGCCTCTTTGGAGAACAGTGTGGAGATTCCTCAAGAAATTAAAAATAGAGCTTCCCTATGACCCTGCAATTGCACTCCTGGGTATTTACCCCAAGGATACAGATGTCGTGAAAAGAAGGGCCATCTGTATCCCAATGTTTATAGCAGCAATGGCCATGGTCACCAAACTATGGAAAGAACCAAGATGCCCTTCAATGGATGAATGGATAAGGAAGATGTGGTCCATATACACTATGGAGTATTATGCCTCCATCAGAAAGGATGAATACCCAACTTTTGTAGCAACATGGACGGGACTGGAAGACATTAAGCTGAGTGAAATAAGTCAAGCAGAGAGAGTCAATTATCATATGGTCTCACTTATTTGTGGAGCATAACAAATATCATGGAGGACAAGGGGTGTTAGAGAAGAGAAGGGAGTTGGGGTAAATTGGAAGGGAAGGTGAATCACGAGAGACTATGGACTCTGAAAAACAATCTGAGGGGTTTGAAGTGGTGGGGGAGTGGGAGGTTGGGGTACCAGGTGGTGGGTATTATAGAGAGCACGGACTGCATAGAGCACTGGGTGTGGTGCAAAAATAATGAATACTGTTTTTCTGAAAATAAATAAATTTTAAAAATTTTTTAAAAATAAAGCATAATGATTTAGAATTCTTTCAGGCAAAACTGATAAGAAAGAGAAGGCAAACAAATGGCAAAGATCCCTGCCTCCCACCATAAGAAAAGGTAAAACCCAGGTGAAGACAGAATAAGAGAGGAAAAATAACTACTGAGCCACTGAGTGAGGGAGCAGGGAGAATAAGAATTTAAAACAACTAATATCAATATTAAAGGTGAGAAAATATAGGAAATATGAAAAGGATATCATTAAAGTGTTAAAAGGAAAAATCATCAAGTTAAAAAATTTTTTAACCAGCAAAACATATCTTGGAAGATAAAGACTTCTTTGGAGACAAAAGCCAAAAGAACATGTCACCCACAGACCAGTAAAAATAAAGCAAAGGGGAATAACAAGGTAATGGAGAACGAATGGCAGAGCTCTGTAAGACTGTCAAGTATAAAACCAATATATATATAAATCAATAGTACTCCTCTGTACTGCAATCATCAATTTCAAAATAGGAAAACAATGTACTAATTATAACAGCAACAAAGACAATATATCTAGTAATTAGCCTAACACAGGTTGTGCAAGAGTCTCAAATAAAACACATTAAAACCTTATAGGATGCTTAAAAATGTGAATAAATGGGAGAGAAAAGATGCTCATAGCAAAGGATGAGTTGACATTCTGAAGATGTCAAGTTTCTCTACAATTGATTTATAACATCAGTGCAATTCTTAAAAAATCCTATCAGGAATTTGAGGGAGCTTGGGGTGCCCAGGAGGCTCAGTCACTAAGCGTCTGCCTTGGTCTTCCCAGCACCCTGGGATGGAGCCCCACATCGGGCTCTGGGCTCGGCTCAGCAGGAAGCCCGTTTCTCCCTCTCCTGCATGTATTCCCTCTCTCGCTGTTTCTCTGTCAAATAAATAAATAAAATCTTCTTTTAAAAAAAGGAATTTAAGGGAGCTTGACAACTAATTCTAAATACATACAAAAGAAAAAATTTAATAGCTAAGAAATTTGGGGGGGAAGAAAATAAAGGAAAGGCAATTAAAATAAGTTATGTATATGGAAAGCAAGAACAGTAAAACACTGAGAAAAAGATCAAGAAGCAAAGTCAAGAAACAATACAAGTTCTCTCTCTCTCTCTCTCTCTCTCTCACACACACACACACACACACACACACAAATAGGGGAAAGAGGAGAACAGAGAAAAGGTCTGGGGTCAGTCATAGGATGTCAGAATTCAGGTCTGCAGGATTTCTTATCATTCTATAATTAGGATATCAGGGTAGCCCAACCAGTAAGGGCAAGGAATAGAGGAAAGGCTAAAGGATTTAAAATAAAGAATTATCACGAGCAATCTTATGTATTAATATATTCCAAATAGGACCAGATGTATTAAGGTATGCTTTATCCTTTATCTTAACATTTACCTAGGATTTAACAAAAATATATCTGTTAGTTAACCATGAAAAGATCAAGTAGATTATCACCTCAAATAGGCTAGATTTCATGCTCTTTTGTGTACTTCAAATTGTTATAAGGATGTCATTTATTTCTAGTTTAAGTACAAATCCTAATAGTAACCATGCTTTACTTATTTTATATCAACATACATGTGCATTATTTTATTCCTTAACTGATACTGAAAATCTGAATAAAAAAAAAAATCATCCCAACTTGTTTTTAGTTAAAGTTCTAGACAGAGCTGTTACGAAGTCGACTTTACTCTCTCCAAGGAAGATGTTGTTGCCAATATATTAGAAATGTGTGGGACACTAAATAAACACTAGTGGATATGAAGGCTTTTCTTTTAGATTAACTTGAAGTATGAATCATTCTACATTTTCTTCTGCATAGAACACTGGATATATTACATACAATTTTAGTACAAACTTGTAAAACTGTTAACTGTGATTCTTCTTTCCCATTTGTCTCTCTTACAAGAGATGTGTAACAAATTGGTTTGAAATGTTTATCTGCTCAGAATTCCAGCATAGCAAAAAAGTATCTCAACTTTTCCAGGAAAAACAGTATTACGCATTTTTTATTCAAAACAACTGGAAACATTCATTATTTTCCATACGCCTGAAATAATGCCTTATATATAGTTTTATTAAAAGAAACTTTGTGTTGCCTCATTTGAGCTAAGTCTAATGAGCCAAACTCACTTATGTGAGTTCAAAAGGCACATAGAAAACTAATTTACTTTCTGTTTGAAGTAGGAAAAGTAAGTTTTATGGCATTCCCCAGTGCCTTCTTAAATATCACACATTTGGAAAAATAAAAAGTAAAAAAATAAATATCACACATTTGGTGACTTATAGATTTAGCTTTATCATACTTCTAATTATTGTCTCACTTAAATCATACTGAAAACAGAGACCTTTTGACCAAACCAGAATGGAGTATTTGTGAGGTAAAGTGAGTTGTTAAATTCAAAATATGGCCGTAACTTTGCCTTCAAAAATGTATACTACAGAACGCTATAATGAATGTTTGAATTAAGAGAAAAAAGCATAAAAGCCCACACTGACAGATCTATTTTTAAACATGCATTTTCATACCATATAACACAGGAAACACAATTATACTCATAATAAAAGAAAATCTTTGATGAAGTCATCCTTTTTGTAACCAGATGTCATTGTAATAACTGAAAAAGGGTTGACTGATTATGTGATGAACAGTTCGCAATACTTTGCTTCTGGGTCCTCATTTGTAACCTACATTGTAACCTTTTTCTAGGAGTTAGCATCACTTCAACCTGAATGAAACCAGACTATCACAGGAAGCTCTTTTGAACACAATGGCTACACCAAAAGATAGACTGAGACAGTATCTGAGATCCACCAACACCATAATTTAGAACCCTAAGAAACTACTTGAAAGCAGCTAACGGTTCATTTTCAGAGCAGCTTTGATTCTATCAAGACTCTATCTTAATACATTTTGGAAAATGAATGTATTAAAAAACACCAAAAAGAAAACAGTCCAAGGGAATTCTCCTTCTCAAGTGTCTAAATAATTAATTTAACAATGCCAAGAAAATATTGTGTATTTTTGAACATGTTAAATAGGCACACTGCCCTTCCTAAAGAAGCATAGAGGAACACTTTCTTGCCTGGCATTCATCTTTAACGATCTGGCCCCAAATTACCTCTACTATCCAGCTTCCTATTCTTCCTGGTTACCTTAATGTAAATAAACTAAACACTTAACAGTCCTCAATCCCACTTCAGTACCTTTGCACATGCATGTCCCTAATCTTGATCATGTTCGTTCTCCCAAGCACTGATCTCCATATACAAAAACCTTGTTAATTTTCAAGGTCCAATTTAACAGATGTCTCTTTGACTGCCTACATGACAAAATGAGTACCAACTGCTTTATACACATGACTTAATCTTCACAATGCCATTCCAGTGGTCGCTGTTAAGAGCTGCTACTGGTAAGTACTTATGCATGATACCAAGAGTTTTTAGTACTTAGTGAACTCTTACTACATGTTCGATTATTATCCTCATCCTACAGATGAAGAAGGTGAGAGTGAAGAACACCAGCTTGTGGTGTGAATTTCAATCCCAGTTCCACCATTTGCAGCACTTTCCTCAAATGATAAAGCGTGTGTGTGTATGTGTAACTAACAAGGGCTCTTTCAAAGAGCTGTTGTAAACACTAACGGAATCACCCACGTAAAGCATTTAGCATAGCATCTGGCACACAATGAGAACTTGCTGAGTATTAGCTATTATTCATTTTAGTCTTTCCCCACAGTATTTTACATAGTGTTTTTGCATACTGGAGAAACAAACAAAAATACGCTCATGATTAGTGATTAAAAAGCATTCCATCTTTTCTCAAAATAAATTTATTTCACAGGTCAATTCCGAAAGCAGCTTATGCCCTGATAACTTCAGAGCGTAATAAAATGGGAATCTGAATTCGAAGCATTTATGGATTTGATCTCATAGACGTATCTCTCCTCCCATCTGCACCCCAGGAGCAGTGGGGAGATGGTGACCGAACTTAATCTCAGAGGGACTGGAAAAGTTCTTTGCCTGCAAACACCACTGGGCTTCTAGGAGGTGAAATTGTAATATTCAGCACAGCACAGAGACCATAATATTAGAAAACTGATAAAATTCAATAATTAAATTTAAAAAAAGAAAACTGATAAAAGAATTGGCATCTACTCCTAAAAAGGCTCCGTTATAAAAGCTTAACAATTAAAAAAAATGAACTCATAGAGGTAAAAACCAGAACTCATAGAGGTAAAAAGCAGAAATTTTCATTTTATCATAAAAAGGATCATATAATTGTATATCTAAATTCAATTCCACTATTTCACTTAAAATGTATGCATAAATTTGGGCAATTTCTAAAGGCAAGCTTTTTATATTTACATTCTTCCTAGAATTTAAGTGAAAAAGTTGAAATCCTGTGTCATTAACTGTTATGCTACATTAGGCAACATGCTGAAAAAAAAAAAATTCTACAAGGCCTCTCTGATATGTTAAAACTGATCTGAATCTTTGTATAATTTCGTCTTCATTTCAAGGACACAGTAAAGGACTAAATAAAATAGTCACAGTAAATATACATTTCAAGAAATGTTTCAAACATTCTCAGACCTCGGCTCTGGGAAAACTGTAAGAAAGGTTGTGCAGAAAACACAGGAGAGCCACCAGCCCAGCGGAGAGCCATGTCCGCATAGGGGACCTCTACCTCTGCAGGATGTTCCCAGCAGCACTGCAAGGCAGTCACTGCTAGACCTGTTTCACAAATGAGAAAACTGGATGAAGGAGGCCTTTTTAAGGAAATGCAAATGCCGTTAGTGCTCTTTATATTGTGAAATACAAGCTGTAGTTTCAAACAGAAAATGTATACCATAAACCTCTCCTTTTGTTGTTATCCCCCCCTTCCTCTTAAACCAGTCCTTTTTAATAGTGAGTGGAAATAATGCTCTTAAAAAAAATAATAAAGGGCCAGCAAATTGGATTAATATGCTTTTTTTAATAATAAATAAGAAAAAAGTAAGCTTTTTGCAAGTTCTCTACTCACATAATGACTAGTAAAAGAGTAAGAATATAAATTGCTGGAAGAATAATCCTTTACTACCACATTCAATTAAGAAACATGGTAGGGGCGCCTGGGTGGCTCAGTGGGTTAAGCCGCTGCCTTAGGCTCAGGTCATGATCCCAGGGTCCTGGGATCGAGTCCCACATCGGGCTCTCTGCTTAGCGGGAAGCCTGCTTCCTCCTCTCTCTCTCTCTGCCTGCCTCTCTGCCTACTTGTGATCTCCGTCTGTCAAATAAATAAATAAAATCTTTACAAAAAAAAAAAAAAGAAACATGGTAGAATGCTTCACAGGTAGAAGCAAATAAGAGAAGTTGGAGGAGAGTATATATATTTTTTAAATATTTTTACCTTCTTGAGGTACAATTTATAATTTCCCAAGTCAATTACAATTAAAATTACAATATAATTTTCATTGTATAGTATGACAGAACTTATAATTATACACAACCCTGTAAGTACCAGAACATCCAAATTATAACCATACTGCCACCCTGGAAGGTTTCTCTGTACTTGTGTACAGTCGATACGACCTCCCCAAATTCTGGCACATGCAATCATGGGTCTGCTTCCTATTGCTAGTTTTGCCAATTTCAGAATTTCAAAGAGAAGGAATCAGACCATAGTTATTCTTTTGACTTTGACCTCTTTCACTTAGAATAATTTTTAAGGGTCATTAAAATCTGGCATGTATCTGGAATATAATAATATTTTGTTCTTTTTTATCTTTGAGTAGCTTCCATGATATAGACTTACAACACTTAGCTTTTGTCCAGATACTAGTCTGAATAATGCTACCATGCACATTCACAGAAAAGTCTGTATGGACATGTTTTCATTTCTCTTTGACAAACACCGAGGAGTCAGACTGTTGAGTTATATTGCAAATATAAGTCTAAAGTTATAATATTGATAGTGCCCTACTGTTTTCCAATTTGTCTTCCCACCAGCAACATGTAAGTTACTCCACATCCTCACCAACACTTGGTAATGTTAGTCTTTTTGACTTGGCCATTCTAGTGGGTATGCAGGCCTATCCCACTGTGGGTTTAATATGCATTTCTCTGACAACTAGTGATGATATACATCTTTTCATATGTTCACTGGTTATCTGTGTATCTTTTTTTATGACATGCCTCTCTAAGTCTTCTGCTAAATTTTAATTGGGGAACCTATCTTATTACTGTGTTGTTGTTGCTCTTATTATTATTATACAAAAAAGGTTTTTATATGTTCTGAACACAAACGCTTTATCAGATTTATGTTTTAAAGATATTTTCTACAAATCCATGGCTTCCTTCCCTAGATGTTCTTTGAAAGACACAAATTTTGACAAAGTCCATTTCACCACATTTTTTCTTTTGTAGTTCATATTTTTGTGACCTGTACAGAAAATCTCAGATTTGAAATCTAATCCAATAACACAAGAGAAAATACCAATGGGTTCATTTTAATTACCACCATTCAGAATTCACACGTTTATTCAACTCACCTTTCTAGAACCACTGTTCCATCACTACCCTGGGCTAGTAGACATTCCTACCAAAAAGTCACTTTCTTGTCAGTATTTTAACACTTTGCATGACTCAACAACTGGTCAATTAGCCTTCCTTTTTACATAAGAAATAAAGATAAGGGAAGGAGACTTTCAACACACATAAACAAGTCAGCCCACCCTACAGCTTATGTCATGTAACATCACAGAAAATCCAAGGGGGTAGACACCACCCACCACCTGTTTTCACCTAGTAGTTAAGAGCACTGACTGTGGAGCCAGACTCAAACACCAGCTCCACTGTTTTCCGGCTAAGTGACCTGGAAACAACCTAACCTCTCTGTGCCCTCATTTCCTCATCTGTAGCACGGAGAAAAAGGATAATACCTACCTCAAAGGATCATTACAAATCTTAATAACATAATATGTGATGATCACTTAGCACAGTGCCCAGTATTTTATAGACACTGTGTAAGCACTGCCTATGTGTACTTATTTTATAAATAGATCAAATGGACACAATGTATGAACTTACCTGGGGGAAAAAACAGTTAGTGGCTCTCAAACTGTGATCCTTAGATCAGTGGCATCAACCTCACCTGAGAACTTACCACTGAAAGTCACTGAGAGGTCATGACTGCGGGTAGACCCATGAGCGGGACCCCAGCAATCGGAGGCTCTCACTTCCTCCCCTGTCCTTGGAATTTGCATCCAACTTGCCTTCCCCGTACCCCTGGAAGCTGCTCCAAAGATGAAACCTTGAGACAGTGATGTGGTATGGAGACCATTCGGATGGTACACCTGACTGAACCCAGTTAAGACTGCTACATAAGCTTTCAGAATTTGGGGGGCAGGTGCAGAGAGCTATTTATCCTGTGGCTGCCCAAGACAAGTCTCATACGCAATTCCCCTGCTTGTTAAACCTGCCACCTATCACTCTGGAGTGGCCTGCTCTTTCTTCAGTCTCTCCCTTTTCTCCACGTATAGGGGCCCGATTCAGATCATACCCCAGAATCTCCTGAGGAACCTGCAAACCAACACCTGCTAGAAATGAAAATTCTCAGGCCTATCCGAATCAGAAACTTTAGAGGTGGAGCCCAGCAATGTGGTTCTGAGAAACCCCCAGTGATTTTGACATCCACGAAATCTGAGAGCCAAGGAAATTAAGGAAGCCATACTGCACAGTCTGGAGAGGTGAACCTATTGGTTGATGGGGTGGAGTGGTTGGCAGGACCACTCCAGTGGAGAAAAAGTGGAAGCCCACCTATGTGTTGAGGTTGATTCAAAGAGCCAGGTGATCACAAGGCAGAGGCTCTTATTCTGAAAGTCTCCCAGAGCCACGAAAAAAGAGGAATGTGGTGACACTGTCACATGTTACAGTCTCAAAAGATCATTCTCACCACCTTGTTCAAAATAGTTTTCCATTACCCCAACTATTCTCCACATCAAAATTTGGTTTTCTGCATGGCATTTTTTAGAACGAACCGCTCTCATTTACTTGCTGACCCTTTATCTATCTTTATAATTACTAAGAGGCACCATTAGAACAGGGAACTGATCTGTTTTGTTCATTTTCATATCTGTAGCTCTAAAATATAGCAAAGACTCAATAAAATATTTGTATAGTGGATGAATAAATAAGTGAACTTCCAAGAGCATAATGACTTTTTTGATCCTGACTTTAAAAAATGTGTGGGGAATTGAGAAAGTAATAAGAGCTTCTCTGGGAATCTTGAAAAACATCAGTCCATAAAATCAGTGTTTTAAGATTAAAAGGAGAGCTTTAGGGAGGAATTGAAGTTGAATGATGACACGAGTAACAGGACCACCACCCTGTGCGAGGCATTTCATGAGATCCTCCAGCTCCCTCGAAACAACCACTGAGGTGGTTCTCAAGACATTGACAATGACTTGTGGGGTTATTTTTCCAGCTTGTTGATCAAGAAGCTGAGGCTCAAAAAAGAGAAGATATTTGTCTAAAGATGCACAGTTTGTAAACAATTAAGGCAGGACTCAACCCATACTACTGTATCCAAAGATTCCACTGTTTCCACTATTTCTCTATCCATAGGAAGGCCAGTGTGGAAGCTGTGTTTTAAACGAATTCATTCTCTTAACAGAACTTAACTTAATAAGTTCACAACTGATTGAAGAACACAGACATATCCACAGATAATAAACAATGTAACCAGCATTACAGGTGAGCTATAAGGAGAGGTTATGGGAGCTGGAGGGGGTCTCCGAGGACTGCAAAGCATCTCTTATGCAAGACTGCGAATTTGAGAATTATCTGTTTGAGCCTGAATCTGACAGCCATATCCTAATCATTCTCCATTTAATAGTAATGCTTAATCAAGCAGTAATCTTCATTAATCTTCATTAAAATATGTGTCAAAGCTGTAATATGGTCTTAACTGTCCATCTTTTGAATTCTTTTTCCTTCCAGGAAATCAGCAAGTAGAGCAGGTTTTCTACTATAAGCAAAACAGGAGAAGAAACTGAGCAATAATAACACATTTGTATGTATGAAGTGACAGAAGACATCCTTTTTATTCTACTCTCCAATACTCTAGAATAGATCTCATAAATTTAAATTCAAAAAGAAAAATAAAATCCAGAAAGAAAATCATACAGGAAACACAATGCAGGCAACTGTAAACAACAGACACAGTTGGCTTTAATTTTAGTTCTGGCTTTAGAGACTATGCTGAACATAAAGTAACTAGGACAGTTCAGTGGACACAAGAGAAACAATATTTGAATTAATGATTACTTTGAACTGTTTTCCAGTATGGAGTAAATATTTGACTTGATATAAGGGTTACATACTCTTTGTGTAGTAATCTTGCACAGCGGGAAAATAATCTTCCTGGACCAAAGGAAAATACTGCATTTCCTTTAACACTGTAAGAACAGCTCAACTTCTGGAAGTTGTACCGTGGCATGAATCCCAGTAGTGAAGGTCATTTTTCAGGGTTACAGTTAACATGGAAAATGGAATGATGCATCTGGGCTACACCACACTGTTGTGATCATAACATTTTCTTACACAAATAGTCTAGCTGAAAGGAAGATGGAACACTGTTTGCAAAACAAAGATGGAAGGAGTTTTAGTGTGGAACAAAATGTTGGGAATACCAGACAGATAAGGCAGGTTTCTCATGACATAGAACATCTACTTTTTTTTAATGCTTCCATGTTGCTCATAAAGTTTTGATCAATTTTAAAGCTCTTTCCTAAAATAAAGACAATTGTAGGTCAGCATTTAGAGGAAATGACAATGTCATTAGAGAAAATGACATATGATAATGAATGTCTTTAGTGTTATATGAACTCTTCCTTGTTCCTTTTTCCTGTAAACAGAGGAAGTAGAGGAAACAATATTGTAGGGAGAGAAGAAAGTCCTTAAGCTCTGTAAAAATCTTTTCTAAAACAACCTAAAAAGAAAATGCCTTTGCCAAAAAAAAAAAAAATAGTATTTTAATATGCTCAGAAAGGAATCACCTGATACATTTCAAAACTAGAACAACAGGGGCGCCTGGGTGGCTCAGTGGGTTAGGCCGCTGCCTTCAGTTCAGGTCATGATCTCGGGGTCCTGGGATCGAGTCCCGCGTCGGGCTCTCTGCTCAGCGGGGAGCCTGCTTCCTTCTCTCTCTCTCTCTGCCTGCCTCTCAGTGTACTTGTGATTTCTCTCTGTCAAATAAATAAATAAAAAATCCAAAAAAAAAAAAAAAAAAAAGATTTAAAAAAAAAAAAAACTAGAACAACATATTGAGAATCTTATGGTCAATTTCAAATCATAAACATGATCATGTCAATATGAGCAGCTCTAAAACCATCAACAAGCCAAATTCTTTCAGAGTAAGTCTCTTCGGGTACATACTGAGTAATTAGAAAGCTCATTTTCAGTAAAAAGAGTAGAAAACTGTAACAAGTTTACAGAGGTCAGTGAAAAATAGAAAGAGGTCAGTTAAAAAAGAATAAGGGTTGTTTTAAGGTCCACAGAACCCAACCCAAGTTCTATGTTTAATGTGGTATTCAAAACACTTAACCTTAGTGCCTCCAAAGCACTGACTTAGCAACAGCATAACCCAGCGCAGTTTATGTGAACATCCAGTATGACCAGGCTTTATTTTCTTTAGGGTATCAAGTTAAGCCTTTATATTTTCATCTACAGAGTTGCCAGAAGTCTTGTTTGGTGGGCTTACAATACAATAAACCCCAAAAAAGGCTAGGAAGAGAGACAGAAGCATGAACAACTATAATGACCAAGATTCACCAAACACATCGCAAGATAATTTGAACACGAAGACTTGAACAAGAGAGGGTGTTAGAACACAAAAGCTGTTATTTATACTTTAACTATATGCTGTAGAGTCAAAGATATCATCCTTAAAACCTACTCCCCTCTCAGCAAACCCCAAGATACATGTTAATTAATAAAGATGTGTTGAATAGGACATATTGAAACAATTATTCTGTATCATAATCTTTCATCTACCTTTTTTTAAAAAAGATTTTATTTATTTGTTTGACACAGAGAGAGAGATCACAAGTAGGCAGAGAGGCAAGCAGAGAGAGAGGGGAAAGCAGGCTCCCTGCTGAGCAGAGAACACACTACGGGGCTCGATCCCAGGACCCCGAGACCAAGACCTGAGCTGAAAGCAGAGGCTTAACTCACTTAGCCACCCAGGTGCCCCTTTTATCTACCTTTCACAAGGAAAGGCAAAAGATCCTGTTGCTTAATAATCAGGAACTGGAATGTCCTAATGAAATACAGTCTTTAGGGCAAAAAAGTAATACAATCAATTCCACTTGATTTCTGACTCTGAATATAAACCCTAATCAATAAGAAATTTCATGCAAGCCTCTGATAGTTTTATTAGTAAACTGTATGCATCCTACTACATGAGATCAAAACATTAAGTTTCTAAGTATCTTAAGTTTGAGAACTATATAGAAATACTAATTTCTAGTATTTTTTCCTACAACTACACTCACTATCTTACACACCCGGTATGGAATCTCCCATTCAATTCCATATTGAGATTACCAATATTTAGTGAATTAAAATATTAGTTTGTGTTATATTTAAACTGTAGATAGTATAACTTCCTTGACAACTCAGAAGACACAATAGTTACCCCTAGAAGCACTGAAAGTCTTCTGTCTTCTGTGGACACTGCTGCTTTAAAAATCCAGGTACACGTGCCCCTTTGGATCCCTACATTTGTATCTTTGGGATAAATACCCAGCAGTGTGATTGCTGGGTTGTAGAGTAGCTCTATTTTCAACTTTTTGAGGAACCTCCATGCTGTTTTCCAGAGTGGCTGCACCAGTTTGCATTCCCACCAACAGTGTAGGAGGGATCCCCTTTCTCCGCATCCTCGCCAACATCTGTCATTTCCTTACTTGTTAATTTCAGCCATTCTGACTGTTGTGAGGTGGTATCTTATTGTGGTTTTTATTTGTATTTCCCTGATGCTGAGTGATGTGGAGCACTTTTTCATGTGTCTGTGTCTGGGTGTCTTCTTTGCAGAAATGTCTGTTCCTGTCTTCTGCCCATTTCTTGATTGCATTATTTGTTTTTTGGGTGTTGAGTTTGATAAGTTCTTTATAGATTTTGTATACTAGCCCTTCAGCTGATATGTCATTTGCTAATATCTTCTCCCATTCTGTTAGCTGTCTTTTGGTTTTGTTGATGGTTTCCTTTGCAGTGCAAAAACTTTTGATGGTGATAAAGTCCCAATAGTTCATTTTTGCCCTTGCTTCCCTTGCCTTTGGTGATGTTTATAGGAAGAAATTGCTGCCACTGAGGTCGAAGAGGTTGCTGCCTGTGTTCTCTTAAAGGATTTTGATGGATTCCTGTCTCACATTGAGGTCTTTCATCCATCTGGAGTCTATTTGTGTGTGTGGTATAAGGAAATGGTCCAGTTTCATTCTTCTGCATGTGGCTGTCCAATTTTTCCAACACCATTTATTGAAGAGACTGTATTTTTCCCATTGCACATTCTTTCCTGCTTTGTCGAAGATTAGCTGACCACAGAGTTGAGGGTCTATTTCTGGGCTCCCTATTCTGTTCCCTTGATCTCCGTGTCTGTTTTTGTGATAGTACCATACTGTCTTGATGATTACAGCTTTGTAATAGAGCTTGAAGTCTGGAATTGTGATGCCACCAACTTTGACTTTCTTTTTCAACATTCCTCTGGCTATTTAAAGTCTTTCCTGGTTCCTTATAAATTTTAAGATTATTTGTTTCATTTTTTTGAAAAAAATGGATGGTATTTTTATAGGGATTGCATTAAGCGTGTAGATTGCCTTAGGTAGCATAGACATTTTCACAATATTTATTCTTTCAATCTATGAGCATGGAATGTTTTTCCATTTCTTAGTGTCTTCCTCAGTTTCTTTCATGAGTACTTTACAGTTTTCTGAGTACAGATTCTTTGCCTCTTTGGTTAGGTTTATTCCTAGGGATTTTAAGTTTCTGGGAGCAATCTTAAGTGGGATCGATGCTTTAATTTCTCTTTCTTCTGTCTTACTGTTGGTGTATAGAAATGCAACTGATTTCTGTGCATTGAATTTATATCCTGACACATTCCTGAATTCCTGTATGAGTTCTAGCAGTTTTGGAGTGGAGTCTTTTGGATTTTCCCCCATAAAGTATCATATCATCTGCAAAGGGTGAGAGTTTGACTTCTTCTTTGCTGATTCGGATGCCTTTTATTTCTTTTTGTTGTTGGATTGCTTGGGCTAGGACTTCTAGTACTATGTGGAATAGCAGCAGTGATAGTGGACAACCCTGCTGTGTTCCTGACCTTAGGTGAAAAGCTCTCATTTTTCCTCCTTGACAATGATATTCACTGTGGGTTTTTCATAGATGGCTTTGATAATATTGAGGTATGTATCCTCTATCCCTACACTCTGAAGAGTTTTGACCAAGAAAGGACGCTGTACTTTGTCAAATTCTTTTTCAGCATCTGCTGAGAGTACCATATGGTTCTCGTTCTTTCTTTTATTAATGTATTGTATCACACTGATTGATTTGCGGATGTTGAACCTACCTTGCAGCCCAGGAATAAATCCCACTTGGCCATGCTGAATAATCCTTTTGATGTACTGCTGGATCCTACTGGCTAATATTTTGGTGAGAATTTTTGCATCTGTGTTCATCAAGGACACAGTCTGTAATTCTACTTTTTAGTGGGGTCTTCGTCTGGTTTTGGGATCAAGGTAATTCTGGCCTCATAAAATGAGTTCAGAAGTTTCCCTTCCATTTCTATTTTTTGGAACAGTTTCGGAAGAAAAGGTATTAGTTCTTCTTTAAATGTTTCACAGAATTCCCCTGGGAAACCGTCTGTACCAAGGCTCTAGTTTTTTGGGAGATTTTTGATGACTGCTTCAATCTCCTAACTGGTTATGAGTCTGTTCAGGTTTTCTATTTCTTCCTGGTTCAGTTTTGGTAGTTACTATGTCTCTAGGATGCATGTCTCTAGGAATGCATCCATTTCTTCCAGATTGTCAAATTGCTCATATGTTCTTATAATTGTTTGTATTTCTTTGGTGTTGGTTGTGATCTCTCCTTCTTAATTCATGATTTTATTTATTTGGGTATTTTCTCTTTTCTTTTTGATAAGTCTGACCAGGGGTTTATCAAACTTATTAATTCTTTCAAAGACCCAGGTTCTAGTTTCATTGATTTGTTCTCCTGTTCTTTGGTTTCTATTTCATTGATTTCTGCTCTGATCTTCATTATTTCTCTTCTCCAGCTGGGTTTAGGCTTTCTTTGCTGGTCTTTCTCCAGCTCCTTCAGGTGTAGAGTTAGGTTGTATACTTGAGACCTTTCTTGTTTCTTGAGAAAGGCTTGTGTCACTATATAATTTACTCTTAGGACTGCCTTTGCTGTGTCTCAAAGATTTTGAACAGTTGTGTTTTCATTTTCATTTGTTTCAAAGAATTTTTTCAATTCTTATTTAATTTTCTTGTTGACCCACTCATTCTTTAGTAGGATGCTGTTTAGCCTCCATTTTTTGAGTTCTTTCCAGCTTTCCTCTTGTGATTGAGTTCTGGCTTCAGAGCATTGTGGTCTGAAAATATGCAGGGAATATTGGTACCAGTTGAGACCTGATTTGTGACCCAGGATGTGATCTTTTCTGGGAAATGTTCTCTATATGCACTAGAGAAGAATGTATATTCTGTTGCTTTGGGATGGAATGCCCAGAATATACCTGTGATCTGGATCCATCTGGTCCAGTGTGTCATTTAAAGCCTTTATTTCCTTGTTATCTTTTGCCTAGATTATCTGTCCATTTCGATGATAACGGTGTTAAAATCCCCTACTATTATTGTATTATTGTCAATGTGTTTCTTTTATTCTGCTATTAATTGGTTTATATACTTGGCTGCTCCCATATTTGGGGCATAGATAATTAAAATTGTTAGATCTTCTTGTTGGACAGACACTTTAAGTACAATATAGTGTCCTTTCTCATCTCTTATTATATTCTTTGGCTTAAAATCTAATTTATCTGATATAAGGATTGCCACCCCAGCCTTCTTTTGATGTCCATTAGCATGGTAAATTGTTTTCCACCCCCTCACTTTAAATCATTAAATGACTTTAAATCACTTTAAACTCACTAAAATGAGTTTCTTGTAGACCGCATATAGATGAGTCTTGTTTTTTTTATCCATTCTGATACCCTGTGTCTTTTGACTGGGAAATTTAGCCTATTCACATTCAGGGTAATTACTAAGAGATATGAATATAGTGCTATTGTATTGCCTGTAAGGTGACTGTTACTGTATATTGTCTCTGTTCCTTCCTGGTCTACTACTTTTAGGCTCTCTCTTTGCTCAGAGGACCCCTTTCAATATTTCCTATAGGGCTGGTTTGGAATTTGCAAATTCTTTTAATTTTTGTTTGTCCTGGAAGCTTTTTATCTCTCCTTCTATTTTTCAATGACAGCCTAGTTGTATACAGTATTCTTGGCTGCATATTTTTCTCATTTAGTGCTCTGAATATATCATGCCAGTTCTTTCTGACCTGATAGGTCTCCGTGGATAAGTCTGATGCCAATCTAATATTTCTACCATTGTATGTTACAAACTTCTTGTGTTTCAGGATTTTCTCTTTGTCACTAAGACTTATAAGTTTTATTATTAGATGACGGGGTATGGGCCTATTTTTATTGATTTTGAAGGGGGTTCTCTCTGCCTCCTGGATTTTGATTTCTGTTCCCTTTGCCATATTAGGGAAATTCTCTACTATAATTTTCTCCTATATACTTTCTGCCCCCCTCTCTCTTTCTTCTTCTGATTCCAATTATTCCAATACTGTTTCATCTTATGGTATCACTTGTCTCTCGAATTCTCCCCTCATGGTCCAGTAGTTGTTTTTCCCTCTTTTGCTCACCTTCTTTATTCTCTGTCATTTGGTCTTCTATATCACTAATTCTTCTGTATCATTTATCCTAGCAGTAAGAGCCTCCATTATTAATTGCACTTCATTAATAGTTTTTTTTAAATTTCAACTTGGTTAGATTTTAGTTCTTTTATTTCTCCAGAAAGGGATTTTATTTCTCCAGAAAATGTTTCTCTAATATCTTCCATGCCTTTTTTGAGCCCAGCTAGTACCTTTATAATCATCATTCTGAACTCTAGTTCTGACATAGTGCCAATGTCTGTATTGATTAGGTCCCTAGCTATCAGTATCACCTCTTGTTCCTTTTTTTTGTAGTGAGTTTTTCCACCTTGTCATTTTATCCAGATATGAATATATGAACAAGAGAATAAAATACTAAAAGGGTGGCAAAGACCCCAGAAAAATATATGCTAACCAAATCTGGTGGGTGAGAACTCTCCTGTTGAGTTTGTAGGTGTTTGGAATGGTTTAATAACTATTTAGCTGAACTTCTGGGACCTAATGCTATTTCAATCAGCTACTTCTCCACCATATTGCTTCCTCCCTCCAGCATACATATTTTAATAATATGTATTCTTCCAAACCATGAGCATGGTATGTTTTTCCATTTCTTTGTGTCTTCCTCAATTTCTTTCATAAGTGTTCTACAGTTTTTAGAGTACAGATCCTTCATCTCTTTGGTCAGGTTTATTCCTAAGTATCTTCTGGTATTTGGTACAATTGTAAATGGGATCAATTCTTTAATTTATCTTTCTTCTGTCTCATTATTAGTGTATAGAAATGCAACTGATTGATGCACTGATTTTATATCCTGGCATGTTGATGAATTCCTGTATGAATTCAAGCAATTTGGGAACAGGGTCTTTTGGGTTTTCCACATAAAGTATCATGTCTTCTGTGAAGAGTGACAGTTTGAATTCTTCATTGCCAATTTGAATGCTTTTTATTTCTTTTTGTCATCTGATTCCTGAGCCTAAAACTTCTAATATGATGCTGAACAACAGTAGTGAGAATGGGCACCCCTGTGGTGTTCCTGACTTTAGGGGAAAAGCTCTCAGTTTTATCCCTATTGAGAATGATATTCACGGTAAGCTTTTTGTAGATGGCTTTTATGATATTGAGCTATGTTCCCTCTATCCCTACACTGTGAAGAGTTTTAATCAAGAACCACTGTTGTACTTTGTCAAATGTTTTTTCTGCATCAACTGAGAAGATCATATGGTTCTTGTCCTTTCTTTTATTAATGTGATGTATCACACTGATTGATTTGTGAATGTTGAACCACTCTTGCAGCCCAGGAATAAATCCCACTTTGTCATGGCGAATAATCCTTTTAATGTACTATTGAATTGTACTGGCTAGTATCTTGGTAAGAATTTTGGAATCCATGCTCATCAAGGATACTGGTATGTAATTCTCTTTTTTTGACGGGGTCTATGCCTGGTTTTGGGATCAAGGTAATGCTGGCTTCATAGAACAAGTTTGGAAGTTTTCTTCCCATTTCTATTTTTTGAAACAGTTTCAGAAGAACAAGTATTAGTTCTTCTTTAAATGTTTGGTAGAATTCCCCTGGGAAGCCATCCAGTTCTGGACTCTTGTTTGTTGGGAGATTTTTGATTACTGCTTCAATCTCCTTGCTAGTTATAGGTTAGTTCACCTTTTCTATTGCTTACTGTTTCAATTTTGGTAGTTTGTAAGTTTCTAGGAATGCATACATTCCTTCCAGATTGCCTAACTTGTTGGCATACAGTTGCTCATAATTGTTTGTATTTCCTTGGTGTTGGTTATGATCTTTCCTCTTATTCATGATTTTATTAATTTTGGTACTTTCTCTTTTCTTTTTGATAAGTCTGGCTAGTGGTTTATCAACCTTATTAATTTCTTTCAAAGAACAAGCTTCTAGTTTCATTGATCTGTTCTGCTATTCTTTTGGTTTCTATTTCATGATTTCTGCTCTGATCTTTATTATTTCTCTTCTCCTGCTTGGTTTAACCTTTATTTGCTCTTCTTTGTCCAGCTCCTTTAGGTGTAGCTTGTGTATATGAGACTTTTCTAGTTTCTTGAGAAAGGCTTGTATTGCAGCTATATACTTCCTTCTTAGATTTTTAGGTAGACTGGCAAATATAGCCTTAAGATCGACCTGACATTCAGATCCTTCCTATAGCAATTCAAACTACAGAATACATGTTGAACAAATCTAGGAAAGAGGGTGGGGGATGGAAGCAGTAAAAGAATTTTTTAAAGAAAAGATATTGAGGGAGCCCCTGGGTAGCTCAGTGAATAACTGTCTACCTTTGGCTCAGGTCATGATCTCAGGGTCATGGGATCGACCCCCCACATCCCCCTGTTCACTGGGGAGTCAGCATCTCCTTCTCCCTCTGTGCCACCCCCATGCTCTCTCTAATAATTAAATAAAATCTTTTTAAAAAGATACTGAGAATATATTACAGAGGTAAAAAGTTACAAGATATTGAAAATAAGCATTATTTTAACTAAACTGATTATCAATTTTGAAAACAGTATCCTATCCAGAATCTAGAGCTGAAAGGTCTCATATTTAAAGGTCTAAAATATTAAGTTGTGGTATAAAATTCTCATTTTAAACATGAGAAGCTGAGACCTAGAAGACTAGAAAAATAATTTATATTAGGAACATCATAAACATAGATTGTATTGCAAATTCTGGAGTGATAAAGATAGTATCCATCTTGCTCTCTGAAATATTAATTACTAATTTTTGTTTTATTTTGTAAAAACAAAATGTACTGCCAAAACCGAATCACTTAGAAGAAATGTGTCAAGAATCTGTTATGTATACATCATTAGCTATTAAGTTTGTACAGTTTACCTTTTTAGGATTATTTTATTAACAGAACAGCTTCCAAGACTAAGGCTAAAGATCAGTTCAATTCTTCCTCTCATCCACTCCTCTATAGAATCAATATCTCTATGCTAGAATTCAAATTAAAACTAGACTATAAAGCAATCATAGCATGTATAAGTTCTTTGGTACCTTTTTAATGCTATCTATGGTCACAAATTAAATCAAATGTTACCTCTCTTTTCCATTGTTCTGATTAGATTTACTTGCTGAATACTCATGTTCTTAAAAAATTAGAGGGTTTTCATCCACCACAGTCATTATGGGAAAAGTGGGGTCATGACTGAGGAACTCACCATGGGTCTAGCCTTGTCCTGACCATAAAGGGCAGGCAGACACTGGGCCTCAAAGCCAAGCTCTAACTCCCATCTCCCAAATAGGATTAGGATGCTCCTCAGGCTACACCATCTTATACAGCTAACAAAGGAAATTTCTTATTTCCAGATTAACTGCTAATTAGCAGTAATTTCTTTTATTAGTACATCTTTGGCCTGCTTACTCTCTAGTTCTACTGATGTAATGTAACCACCACCAAGCTCTTAAAACAGCAAAAATCAAGGAGCCAGAGCATGTGCCTTTTGCTTTTCACTCACCCACCACATTCTATCCCTCCCACTCAGTCCACCTCATGGTTCTCCTAACACTGCACCTTTGCACATGTGCTCTTTGGCAAGCTTCTGGTTGAAGTCACTGGTTGAAGAGAAGTCAGAATATACAGAAAGTAGTACTCGAGGAAGCATGTGAAAGCCCCAATCCATGTCAACGAACAGGACTATAGGACTTTGCTAAACTGAGAAACCTGGTCACAAATACATGGAGGTGAGCCTCCCGGTGAACAGTCACAGAAAGTGAAACCCGAATAATTGGGAAAGAAACAGATTTAAGCAAAAACAAAACAAAACAAAACAACAGGTTTAAGGCAACCTAAAAATGCTCTTTGAGTATTTTTTTTAAGATTGATTGATTGATTGATTGATTTGTCAGAGAGAGAGAGAGCAAGCACAAGCAGGCAGAGCAGCAAGCAGAGCCAGAGAGAGAAGCAGCCTCCTTGCCAAGCAAGGATCCTGATGCAGGACTTGATCCCAGGAACCTGGGTTCATGACCTGAGCCGAAGGCAGCGGCTTAACCTACTGAGCCACCCAGGCATCCCGCTCTTTGAATATTTAACAAGGGAATCCACTTACTATGATGAGGATGTTGTGCCAGAGTGCCAAAAATCAATACCCAGGTTCTTTAAACCTCATTTTTCCCAAACAGTTCTTGGAAACTACCCAGTCTGCATGGTTCTAAAGGATAGAATATCACAACTAGTGAGACTTGCAAACATTAAATTTCATCTCTATCATGAAGCTAAAATAACAATTTATGGAAATTAAAACATGATGGGATTTTAAAGATCATACAGCCCACTTATTTAACAACTGCACAGAATGGCCTTGTCACTAGGTCCACATGACACATTTCATGAAAGGCAGGACTGTGGCTGGAACCCAGGTCTCCTGGCAGTCAGGCATCCCAACACCATGTGAATCTCATACTCTCAAGTCAACATCCCAACTCATCACCATGTCTTCTGCAAAGGCCTCATCCTGAACTCTGGTTCAGTTTTATACAGTTTACACAAAAGGCATCATGGGGGGAAAGAAGCAATTTAATTTTCTAGAAATTAATTAAAACACGGATTTATATAAACAGCTGGTATTACGTATCACTGTATGCTGTGCTAGGGTGAGTGTTATTTCTAAAAATAATAAAGCTTCTCTGATGGAATTGGATCAGAGATCAATTCCTAGCTGGCACCCTATATGAAGCCTTGTTTCATACATAACATCTATAAAAGGGTAGCTGGCAGGATTTCATCCATTAATAGTTAGTGCCCAATATACAAATCTCTCTTTAGCTAGATAAAAACTACCCAGACTTTTTGCTGAAAATTAAAGCTACCCATTAAAAAAAAATAAATAAATAAAACCCAAAATACAAAAAAAAAAACAAAAAACAAAAAAAACTCCAAACAACCTGCTGAGACTTCTAGCTTTGAATATTATACTGTTATTCTTTTTTCACCCTGAGATTTTCCAATCTGAGTCAAATGTTTGAAGTCACAAAGGCACCCTTTCACATCATTAGGCAGGACCCAGACTTATGTATATTTGCACACATAGATCAACACACATACATACACCCCAAAATAAAGTTATCTGGCTATCTCCAGAACTAGAGATGTATTTTTAAGCTTAGCACCTTGTTTGAGAAACAGATTAATGTTCCTCCTCTACTTCCAGCCAATCAGAGGCTCTATTTGGGGTAGGAGCACATGGGGAGGTGAGAGCAGGGGGAGGAGTCACAGACCTCTTGAATGCCCATGTGCCGCTAATAATGCTCAGTGCTTGATCTATTCTGGCTCACTCACACTTCAACAACCCATGATCCTGAATGATGTCATCATGTGCAGGAGAAGAAACTGAGACTCAGGGGAGCTGAAGTAACTTTCTCAGGGTTTCACATTCACATCTCTGATACACAGTGACTTGCTGTGGGCTGCAAATATACTTTCTCAGAGGGGCATTGGTCCTGAGACCCAAGAGGGCTCAGAGCTCTCACATGTCTTGGGCACTCATCTTCACAACCAGCCAGTGGAATGGCTGGAAAAAAGAAATGTGAGCATGAAGAGGTTAAAATACAGCAGAGAAGAGGCCAAAGCCAACCCTTTGCAGACCATCGCTGTATTACTGAGCCTCTGGAGCAGTGAAAAGAAACCATCCCCGTGTTTCACATACAAAGAGCCCCAATGCCACTCTAGATGCTAAGTGTCTTTTCAGCCCAGGTCATTGGGAACCTCTATGATAGAATTACCTGGGTATTATTGTCTGCTTACACAGTTGTCACAGAAAGATGAAGAAATGCAGTAGGGTAATAAATACCTTTACCTTCTCAGAATGCCATCAGCACACAGCCACAGCAATTTGTTATTTTAATTGATGGTATTCATAGCATTTCATACGAATTACACTCCCAGAATTAAAATTCCTGAGCTCTAAGGTTTATATTTTTCATGCCATTGTGACTACATTAAAATCACCTTGTAATTATGATTACTTTAATTATTATTTCTAATTTTAAAAGCCAGATAACAGATGGAGTCTGCTTGCTAACACTTCATTTTTGTTACTTTTCTTTCTCCAGCTGAGCTACAGGAGGAGAGAAGGATGTAGTTTCCAGCCTTCACTTTTAGAAGAGTTCTCAGCCAGGCTAAGAGTGAAGAGTCCAGCAAAGTGGCTGGGGATCAAGAACCTTCTGGAAGTTGTGTTATTACTCTGCAAAGAGCAAGCTGAGATCTCTGCTTTTTACAGGCAGATGTGCTGAAGGCAGTCCCTGGGCGTATCCATGCTTCAGGGTGTCCTACAGGATGAATAAGAAGGAGTAGAACTGGAGGATGTCCTGGTGGGTGCTAAAGAAAACAACAGCTGGTGTTTTGTTCCTCGAGTGTACTGAAAGAACAGTGGCCTTGGAATCTGGCAGAGTTTATGGTAGTCCCACTTCCTCTATTTAATAGCTTGCATGTGGTATTTCATGTTTAGCACTTACCTTACTGAGTAGTCATGAGAATTAAATGAGAGGTCACACGGCATGTGCCTGACACAGAGTCAAGGAGAATGAAAATCATCCCAGCTCAGAGCCCTGCTCAGGGAACCAGGAGGAAGGCAGGAGGGCAGGACCCAAAATGTTGCAGTAAAAAGAGTCCCTTTTCAAGGCCTTCTCTTGCCTGGACTCTCTCACGAATTTAAGGATTTATAAAGCTATGAGGGACACAGCCAGCAAAGCCAGCCCTCTGAGGGAGAGAGGAAAATACACATTAGAGGACATCTTTTGGATAACGGCTCTCAAATACCTACGGGAATCTGCAGAAAGCTATGGAAGCTTCTCCTCAGAAAACATTGATACACACATACATTTTGCATTTCATTTCAGGAGACCTACAGACTCCCTAAGACCTCCTGACTTAATGGCCTTCAATTTATTGATGAAGGATTGCTGATATGTCTTGAAGTAACTGTACTGGATTACCACTGTTTTATTGTTCAAAACAACAGCTACAACAACAAAAATATCACCCCATTTTAAACATCCAAGCACATGAAGCCTTTAACAAAATAACAAAAACAAAACTGGAGCAGGAAATATAAAAGATGCAGCCCAACTATGGCTTTTCTGAAGATGCCTCGGGCCCAGTGAAGCTTCTAGAGGAGGCAGGTGTATATTGTTCTCCAACCTCAAGCCAACTCCTCAACTTCCCCTCACAAAGGTCCCCTCAACATCACTGCTGGTGCCTCCAAACCTGGCCTCACACCAGGGGAAACTGGAAATACTCCTATGAGGTAAGATTCTGCTGACATATGGAGGCAATAAAAGGAACAGGTGCCAGATAGAGGTCAGAACCTATTCCAGACCTGCACCTGCTGAGGCATACAAATATGGCCTCCAGCAGGCTCCATCTGCTGTGTGCTGTGGCCAGAGCCTCCTCCTGTGAACCACAACCAGAGAAATAAGAAGATCCCTCTCCCACCCCAGCAAAAGAACCCATAAGATAAGGGAGGTCAGGTGATAAAGTCCAAAACAAAGACAAGGAGAAAAGAACAGCTTTTCTGCTCTGCTTCATCAACCAGAAAACAATGAGACTGATTTGTACAGTTTTCCCTAATTACCTTTGAGTAACCCTGGGGTTTGGACATACTCCTGGGTCTGGTTTTCCATGAGGTTACACAGTGACCTCAGCTTCTCACACAGAAAAATACCCTTGATATGTGAACCCCCACACAGGAAACTGATTAAGAAGCAAGTAGTAAAAAGAAGGGCCATCTGTACCCCAATTTTTATAGCAGCAATGGCCACGGTTGCCAAACTGTGGAAAGAACCAAGATGCCCTTCAACGGACAAATGGATAAGGAAGATGTGGTCCATAAAAACTATGGAGTATATTATGCCTCCATCAGAAAGGATGAATACCCAACTTTTGTAGCAACATGGACGGGACTGGAAGAGATTATGCTGAGTGAAATAAGTCAAGCAGAGAGAGTCAATTATCATATGGTTTCACTTATTTGTGGAGCATAACAAATAGCATGGAGGACATGGGGAGTTGGAGAGGAGAAGGGAGTTGGGGGAAATTGGAAGGGGAAGTGAACTACGAGAGACTATGGACTCTGAAAAACAATCTGAGGGGTTTGAAGTGGCGGGGGGGTGGGAGGTCGGGTACCAGGTGGTGGGTATTGGAGTGGGCACGGATTGCATAGAGCACTGGGTGTGGTGCAAAAATAATGAATACTGTTATGCTGAAAATAAAAAAATAAAATAAAATGCACACTATCGATACTGGGGGGGGAAACAAAGAAGCAAGAAATCTCTACTCCACCTCCTTTTGCCACCAAATTCCAAACCGAGGTCACTTCTAGAGGGCTTCCTTACCTTCTTCAGTCTGAATTTCCAAGAGTAAGGTGAAGGGGCATGGAATTGAGAGACAGAAACACTGGGTTGAAGTCCTGTTTCTGTCATTTGACTAGCTATCTCCCCTTTGGAAAGCTGCCGTCTTTGCCCAGCTTCCTCGCCTATGAAACAGAATTAATCTCTCCCCCATTACCACGCAAGCTACTGTGCAGATAATCTTGTCACAGGGCATATAGGAAAATTTCTTAAATGGTTCCACACAGTATGAAAATGTCAGAAACCATCAGGTGGATGGGGTGGGGGACAATGAAGAAAGGTGGCTTGTGAAAACAAGGAACCACAGCCCTGCAGTTGTGATTCCCCTCATCCCACACAATATTCAAGGTGGGGCTCCCAGACACGGTGGCCAACAGCAGACCTAGACTGAATGGCATCTACAGGCTGGTTCCCTGAGGAAGCTAGAATGCACTCCCTTCCTCCCCTCCTCCACCTGCCCATTCACATTGCAATAATCTAAGGGAGAACCTACCAAGCTTGGTGAAACCACAAAACTAAAAATCCAGGCATGAGAGAGGACCAGAATATGCATGTTCATTAAATGCAGGCCAGACCCCTCCCAACAAAAGTATGGCTGGAGGAAAAACGACACCACCATCTGTCGGGCTAGCTGTAGCCAAGGATTACAAATGAATACAAGAACAATCTTCGTCTCGGGCATGCTCTGAATACATATTCTTCATTTAACAACTGCAGACAAAAACTACCCTTCCTCATTACCCAAAATTTCTACCTGATCTGAAATTCATCAACCAAGAAATTGACAGTTTTCTAATTCTGGGCCCAATAATTCATAAAGCAGAAAGGATCACTGAAAATATGTACCTGGAAGGACTATAACCTTTCTCCACCAAAGGGAACTGAGATCCTTCAAGAAATGGCTGAATCCAGGGCTGAGTCACAATAGGTATGAGGGGAGCCTGGAATATCTCATTATGACAGGAAGTAATAAAATCATGGGGAAATACAACATCAACATGAGCCAGCTCGAAGGGGTTTCCACTGGCCAACTCTGTGACAATTCAAGCATCAAAATAGTTGAGTTCAGTAGTGACTTATAATCCATTGGAAAACAGGATTTCATAGCAATCCCTTAGCAGTAACAGACAGGAATGAAGGGAGGGTTCTTGCTAACAGAAGAATGCTGAAGGCTGACTGATAAACATGGAAGGAGTAGTGAGTTCAAAACTCAACTGGGCACCTATCAGTAAAAAATGGATCTGACGTCACCAATGGATGCTAAATTTTTGTATCCATTTGAGGAGAAGCAGGATATTTGCATGATCTTACATTGTGTCCTCACAGATCGCCTACTAGCTGCAAGAGATTAAGAAGAAAATAGTACTTTTACAGTCAAGAAACAGGACAACACCTTGATGTGATCAAAGTAATCACCACCAATGGACATTATTTGCTCTAAATGTGACATCCTGGGAAGAATGTTGTGTCCGATGGAGAATGGGATCATGTGGAAACATCAAACAACCATAAATCATTCTATTTTGTTTTAAAGGGAGAAGGATGTATTCTTAAAAACTGTCAATACTATAAGAAATAAAACAAGGCTATAGAAGAGTTTCAACTGAAGAAAGCCAATGGGTGAAATAAAAGAAAATATCTGAGCCCAGACTACATCTTATACTGGAGGGAAAAATATTATAAAAGACGTCACTTAGTTAACTGGCCAAGTCAGAATACAAATATTAAAGGTGATTTTTTTTTAATTTCTCCTGATTGTCTTGATCCCACAAACCATAGGATTCTTTGTGAATATCTTTCTTTCTTTCTTTCTTTCTTTCTTTCTTTCTTTCTTTCTTTCTTTCTTATTTGACAGAGAGAGATCACAACTAGGCAGAGAAGCAGGCAGAGAGAGAGGGGGAACCAGGCTCCCTGCAGAGCAGAGAGCCCGATGCAGGTCTTGATCCCAGGACCCCAAGATGATGACCCAAGCTGAAGACAAAGGCTTAACCCACTGAGCCACCCAGGTGCCCCTAAAGGTGATTTTTAAAAATCGTATCAATGTTTTGTGGGATTAAGAGTCACTGATGGTTTGTCTGGGGGGAGGGGGTTTGGGAGAAGGGGGTGGGATTATGGACATTGGGGAGGGTATGTGCTTGTTGAGTGCTGTGAAGTGTGTAAACCTGGTGATTCACAGACCTGTACCCCTGGGGATAAAAATATATGTTTATAAAAAATAAAAAATTTTAAAAAAAATCGTATCAATGTTAAACTTACTTGGATTGATAACTGAACTGTGGTTACTGAAGAGACTATCTCAATTCCTAAGAAATTAATATTTAGGTATTTAGAGGTAAAGACTGTGATGTACATAACATATACTCAAAATGGCTCAGAAAAAGTGTATGTGCCCCCATTACCTGATTAGGTTCCTCTTGAAACACTGAAATGTCCTAATTTCCAGAACATCATTACCTTCATGATAACCTACTTCCTCTCTTATTTCTCCCTCCTCGGCAAGTTTTGAATGAATCCCCTAAAATTGGTGGGTCTCATGTTCTCAGTCTATACATTAAGCTTATATAAAATCTCATTCACATCTAAGGTTTGAACTATATATGGACACACCACCACTTAAGGCCGTATTACCAACCACTCTTCTTACTAGACTGCTACACCCAGATTCCCACTAGTTCTTCAAACACTACTCTACACTGACATGACATAGCTTCTAGAACTGGGGACATTCTGACATAGCTTGGGTCTGATAAAAGCAACACCCAGACACCAACCTCTTATGCCTCACTCTTACTTGCCAGTAAGGGGCCCACTAAAATAGAAGGGGGAAAAAAAAGAAAGAAAAGAACCAATGCTTTGTTTCATGCTTCCAAACAACAGCAAGTAAAGAAGAACGGTCATCCAAAACCTCAAGAGAAAGGAACTGAGAAAAGTACAGGTGTACTTTTACTCTGCAACATGATAGCAAGTACAGTCCTCAAAAACTACAGCAAAACAGCCAAATGATACCTCATATATTGGTAAAAACAAAAATAAAAAACCAGCAACAACAACAAATACTTTTGATTATTGTCTATCAGGAATGCTTCTGAAAAATATGTACTTCATTAAAATAAATAAGCTACAAAGGAAAATTAAAAACAAATCAAAACAACCAAAACCACAACCCTACAGCAACAGATGTCACAGCTTTCAGTCTGTCCTCAATGTCCTAAGCACATACCCTGATAAATGAGGGACCTACAGGTCAGGCTCAGGATCCATCATTCTTGGCCTACCACTGCTATCTCTTACTTTACTCATTTTGAAAATCAGTACACCGTGGGTACCTATTTTCTCAGGGAACAAGACAGGCCCACAAGTATTATTCAGTCCAAATTAATATTCTTTCATACTTTTTTAGTTGATATCACCTTCTTTCTTCTTTGTAGAGGGATTTAAAAAAAAAAAAAGTTGAGGACATCTATGATGGAACACAGACATCCACAGTTAGAGACTGAATCTGGAAACAGGAAATTTTCTACTGATAACCTACTGATTAAGTGACCTGGGCACCCAATTCCAAATGTCCCTATTATTGTGGGAACATTTTTAACCAAGGTACTTCTTAAGAGATCCTCTCCATCTTAAGAAAGCTACTGAAATTACTACTCAGCCCCTGGCAGAACTCTGACAAAGAATTAAAACTATCCTCTCATTTGGACACTGCAGATGGCTTATTTGCATATTATAATTCTCCTGGTTGATGATGGTTTGGGAGAATATGGGAAGAACCAGATGGGTGGACAAACTTTTTTTTTTTTAATGTGTCACTCTGGCGATTAACCAGATTAATAAGTAATCCCTAAGTAATAACCTTTCATAACAACTCATAATGCAAATTCCTATTAAAAGGTCACAAGGAAAAGGCCAGTTTATGAATGCAGAAAATTCCAGAATGACAAATAGCCTGATCCTAGTTTTCCCAAAATTTCTTTTGGGAATAATCAAAAAACAACAGAGACCATGACTCTGGAGGCAGGAATTAATAACGCTGAGAAAATTACGCAGAATATGGACACTGGCTGTAAAAACCCAAGGAGGAAAAACTAGAAATTAAAAGTTGAAGAGTAAAATTTTTACAGGGAAAAAGTGGAAAACAAAGTCAAAAACTGACAAAATCACTGGCGTAATTCTAGTCTAAAAGTCATTCTAATTTTGCCCCAAATAACCAGAGAACTGTCCTGAATTACGCATATAATAGCTTTAAATCTCTGCCACTTTTCACATGGAGACAGGAAAAATGCACATCGAAGAAGAGGCATCTTTTGTACAATTCCAGGTATTTCTGCTGTTATTAGCCAGACCCTGGCAGACTGAATCTTAAGCGATTTTAAGTATCCTGGCACCAACACTTCAGACAGAGTTAAAGAACAGTGATCACGATCTCCACATTCTTATCTGATTAGTTTTGTAAAAATTCTGTGCCAATCAGGTACTGATCAAAGTGAAATGGAGATACAGTATACAGTATATGAAGCTATCATATGATTGTAATTACAGAATATGTTATAAAAAAGTAGAGAGTGAATAATGGTGTCACAAAGATCATTCAACTCACAGGCTGAGTAAGAAGTAAGTCTTGCACTTATTTGGTGAACATGAATTAGCAAAAAAAGTAATTCTGCAATAGGTACTAAGATCCAGTAATTCTAGTTCTAATCTTCCTCCAAATAAATAATCCCAGGTGCTGGAAGTGTTTTATGCACAAAGGCATCTGCTGTAAAATTATCTACAAAAAGAAAAATGGTAATAATCTACTCATTCGCATTGTTGATTATGGAAATGGTAAAACATTATAAAGTTACTTATAGGCAATAATATAAGTGTTTAAAAGGGTAGTAAAATGACACAAATTTTTACAGCCATCAAATGACAAACCACAGCCATCAAATGACACGTTGTCGATATCTTTAAAAGCTGCAAAACCTTCTCATAAGTAACACACTGCAAATATTTAAAGAAAATAATTTTCTGATAAACTCCAAGCTAGTAACTCCTATTTCAGATATAATGGCCTTCTTGGCATCTCCATCTTTCAGAACCCTCTGATCTAACCAATCCAAAACTAAAATCATTTCTGCTTCCCTCAAAGACATGATCCTTTCTCTTTCCTGATCTTCTCTACCCAACATATGGTATCACCATTGAACAAGTTACTCAGGCCAGAAAACCTACACTAGAGTTCCCCTTCTTTCACATCCAATCTGATGGATTCCATCTTTAAAAAAACCTTTCTGATCTTTCCATTTCTCTGCAACTCCATTCCTGGACTGCCAGCTAAAGTCAGTATTTTCTCATACCCACTCCTGCACCAGTCCCCTAATGTCTGCCTCTCAACCAGAACAGTCAGGCTTTGCCTGGGTTCAGAACCTGATTCTGCCACTTAGTAGCTGTATGTCTATAACCACGTGTTTTATGCTCCTGCGCTTTGCTTCAGTGTCATCAGTCGCCTGGACATAATAATAGTCCCGACCTTATAGGCTTCCTGTGAGCGAGTTAATACACTAAGCAGTGTATTAGAACAGTGCCTGACACCTGAGAAGTCACCAGCTTCTGCTATTTTTATTATAAACGTATTCCTCACTGCATCATCAACACAAAGTACAGTGTGTGGCACATGATAAGCACCGCGTAAGTATTTATTCAAAGGCCATTTTAGTCAGACAATGATCACATGCCAATAAAGATTCTGACCTGAATATCCCCAACGCTGGACATTCTTATTTCTGCCAACTCTTCATGATAACTTAAAATGGAGCCTCAAATTAACTGTATGAATCAATCTGAAAAGAAACTGGCTACAAAATCTTATTTTTTAAAATGTAAAGCTTTACAAGATGAAACCAGAGAGGAAGACAAACCATAAGAGATTCTTAAACTGAGGGTTGTTAGGGGGTGAGTGGGGAAGGGTGGGGTGGCAGGGGATGGATACTGGGGAGGGCATGTGCTATGGGGAGTGCTGTGGATTGTGTAAGACTGATGAGTCACAGACCTGTACCCCTGAAACATTATATATTATGTTATAATGTGATACATTATATGTTAATTAAAAATAAAATATGAAGTTTTAAAAATCAGTTGTTTTTACTTAATTTGGGTGTCTTCCTGGGAATTTTTTTTAACCCTAGTATCCTGACAAATACAAAAACCGTCCATCCATCTGTCTCATCTCAGAAAACACCAAGATACCACATCTCAGAATCAGAAGTCCGGGGACGGAATGTTAACATTCAGTGTTGAAGCAGGTACAGTGCTGGTGGGAGTATAAAACTGGCATGTTTTGCAACATATATGAAGAATTCATAAGAAATTATGCACTCTAAGCAATTCCCTTTAGAAATATTCCCTAAAGAAACAATCAGAGGGGCACCTGTGTGGCTCAGTGGGTTAAAGCCTCTGCCTTCAGCTCAGGTCATGATCCCAGGATCCTGGGATCAAGCCCCACATCGGGCTCTCTGCTCAGCAGGAAGCCTGCTTCCCTTCCTCTCTCTCTCTCTCTCTGCCTCTCTGCCTACTTGTGATATCTGTCTGCCAAATAAATAAATAAAAACTTAAAAAAAAAAAAAAAAAAGAAACAATCAGAGATGTGGACAAACATTTATATGCAAATGTGTTCATGCCAATGTTCTATTGTGAAAAACTGAAAACAGGCTGAATGCACAACAACAGAAAATTATTTAAGTAAATTACAGTTCACTCAACTACTCTCTTAACTGTTTAAGAAATCAACCTCTCTATCTGTTGAGATATTAGATGATTTTTCTCTTTGTACCAGAATTTAAAGCTCAGCTCTGCTATTTACTAGATATGGGATCTTTGGCAAGTCACTATGTCACAGTTTCTTCACTTGTAAGAACAAAAGAATTCTGAAGATGGACTCAGTTAATACGTGTAAAGCACGGAGAACAGCTCCAGACACACTGCAGGCACTGCACAGATGGTTGTTAATATTTTTCTTTTGTACTCATCAAATTCTTCACAGTGATCCTGTATCATTTTTGGAGTAAAAAATCAGTAAATATCACTAAATAACTAATTTCTTAAAAGAAACCAAATTAGGCAAAAATTTAGTTCAATATATAAATTCACAATCCCTTATCTGGAATCTTGGGGCTCAAAATGTTTTCAAATACAGAATTTCTCACATTTTTAGAAAGATAATATACTGCATCACAATTCTATATAAAACCTCAAGCCAGATCTGGGCTAACAGCCTACAAATACATTCACACAAAATGAAGTAAATCAAGACTCATCAGGGAAGCCAACACAGGTAAGGTTTTAGCAATAAATTATGAATTAACTTCACAGTTCCAAAGCTTTTTAAACTGCAGTACTGTGAATAAGGAGTCCTGAATCTACAATAGCAAACATGAGTATCACAGTAGCAGCAGTCCAAAATGATACATGGTCATTTTATGCCACTTCAGATGTTTGGACAAAGAAATGCTGATAATTTACTAGGTCCCCAACTCTGGCAGGATCCCACCAGAGCAGGTTTATCAATGGAGTGTTGCTGACATTTTGGACTGCATAATTCTCAGTGTTTTGTCCTGTATAACTGTAGAATGTTTAGCAGTATCCTTTATCTCTACCAGATGCAAAAAGCACCTTTCCCATCATGATAACCAAAAACATCTCTAGACATTGTCAAATGTCCCTGGGTGGGAGGGGGATTTTGGAGAACCTGGCTGAGAGCCAGTACACTAGAGCAAAATAATATGTATGGCTTTCCACTCTATATTCCACACCAGAACTCCCAACTGCAACTTCTGCTAGAATGCTGCTTACTTTATAAAGCCTGACCACTCTCCTCTATCTCCTACTAAACCCCAAGCCCCAGACAAAATGAACTTCTTGCTTTTGTCCCCAAGTACATGGTCTCACTACTCCAGGTTCAGATCACACCAGGTACAATCAGAATATCTGATGCCACCTGCCTTCATGCTCACCAACACAAGAAGGTCCTGACATACACCTTTACAAACAAAGCATCTCTCACATTAAGCATTAGGATCAGAGAGGTGTGCAAGCTACAGGTGTCAAGAAATGGGACTCCAAAGGCAAGCAATTTGTCAGCTGGGGAAAAAAAAAAAAAAAAAAAAACAACTTTAGCTAGTTTTTGCTATCTGTATAATCTGGAAGACTTAAGGAGGAATCACACAGGTCAACATTCCCCAAACTGATTTTTCCCTCAAATTGTCTTGACACATGTTAATAAGTATCTCGAAATATATGATGCTCAAATAACTCTGAAAAATTATCTTTGATGGTTTTCTGTTGCCCTTTTTAGAACCACTTAAGTATTTTAAATCTTTAATATGCTAATTCTTTTATGAAACTCCAAGAGAAAAAAGGAAATACCACATTTCCCTAGCTTATTTGGCTATTAAATCCTGTTTTCTTTCTGCTCCAATAACATCTGCCTTCCTGACGAGTGTTCCAAGGAGCACCGGTTGTGAAACAATGACACAGATCTAATATCCAGGGACAATCTTAAAACCATCTTTCAGCTCTTGGTTTCTACTTCTTTCTAAACAAATCTACCTATGTGCCCAATTTTATAAGCTGCAGCATTGTTTAAAAGAGCAAACTGAAAATATCTTAAATATCTGCCAATAGCACAGTGGTTAAGTAAATTATGGCATAATAATAGAATAGATTATTACCCAACCATGAAACAATGAGGGAACCCTCAATGTACTGATACAGAATAATCTACACGGTACATGAAGTGAAAATAAACAGATACAAAGTATTATATTTTGCATGCCAGCATTTTTGTATAAGGAAGGAAGGGAGGGGAAGAAAACATACACATTTGCCAACATATGGATGGACTGTCTTTGGATGGAAACACGGAATAACATCACACTGGTTGCCTCTGCTGAAGACCAGCCAGGCAGAATGGAATAGATACAACAGTATCTAACCTTTTACACTATGTTTAATTTTTAGAAATAAAATTAAAATAAAAAATAAGTACATGAACTATTTTTACCAGTCTCTTTAGAACAAAAAAAGATGCAATAATCTACTAAAACAGCAGGCTCTATTAACAAAGAGGCAATACAAGGAACTTACTGTCTCAATGTATGATGCTGAAAGTGATTGTTTTTTAAATGGGAAAAATAATTTTGAAGAACAGTAACAATATTTTATTCTCCCCCTCATGATTTCATATATAATCAAAATCTACCTATTTGCTTTGCTCTCCATTTGTAGTCTCCTTGAACTCCCATCAGTCTCCATCAGGCTCTTCCCTCCCTCCTCCACCACTTAGCAAAAATAAAAACACACCTCCACAATAAGAAACAAACAAACAAAAAAACAGCTTATTAGTCTAGTGCATAAAGAAGTCATTCGGGCAAATTTCTCCTTGTTGATTTCAATTTTTAAAAAGCATCACTACAACCAATTAGCTACGTTGAAGTTGTACCCATATATGTTTCCCCTACAATGGAACAAAAGGCAGCTGCCACCTTCCTGAAAAATGGATCACTGATTCATTGTGGATACCACAGAAAGCCATCAAGCCTCTTTGCCAATGTTGTATTTCTTTTTTTAAAAACCCTAAAGCTTCCTAGTTTTTTTTTTTTTTTCTAGGAACCTAAGACCTTCATCCTCTATGTGATTCAGGTATATTCACAACAGCTTAGTAAATGAATTTTCCTCAAAACATTGAGATAGATGTGGGATAAATAGAATAATGGGTAGGTAGCTCTCCACTGCTGCATTAATGAGAGAGACCTGCAGAAGGCAGAATGCGGATTGCCTCATAATCCTGATTCTCCCTGGGGTCCTGCCACTGAGCCTAAGTTTTAGCCTTCTTATTCACAGGACTACAACCTACCATGCACTAAAGAAAGCAAAATTTGGGAGAACTATTTTTTGAACTACTAGAATAAAATGTCAACTGATTGAAATTATTACACTGCTATTTGACTGATTGACTACAAGATTAGCATTAATATTTTTCTATAGAAAATAAATATAGAATTATCTTATTTATAATATAAAATATAGAATTATCTTAATAATATATATCTTATATATAATATAATATATATTATATAATGTTATATATAATATATATTAATATATCTTATATATAAAATACAGAATTATCTTTATTATAAGGGTCTCTTAATAATGGGGTAGTGGCTTTTTTCCATGTAACTTTTGTTCTAAGTTGTTCACAATGAGCACATATTCACAGGAGGAATAAAAAAAAAACACAAGGTATTGTAAGGGGAAATGCTACAGATGGAAAGATTACACAGGTTTTTTTTTTTAAGGCCCAATTATTCATAGAATATCTAGCTGATAAATTACATGGTTTGAGAACTGCTAAAAGGCATCAGAAAACACTGTCTGTAAAACAGACATTGGGCAAGTCCATTGCCTCCGCCCACAGGAGGGTGCTCATCAGGATGTCAATCTTTGATTCTCCAAATTGGGCAAAAGACACTTAGGAGTGTCACTATCAGTCACATAGAACAGTGAGCAGGCACCACACAGCCAGAGGAGTTAGAAAGGGCCACAGCAACAAAGGACCAGGGAGCAGCAGGGATAGGAAGGCATTCTCAGATGAATCTGATGGGATACTCTCCCTAATCAAGGTATGTCATGGGCAGCTTGGCACCACCAGTCCCTAGGGAAGACTGGTCCTATACCCTGAAATGCTACTGTGTAGTAATGTGGATGCAGAAAAATTTGAATTTTTTAAGGGATCTTGTATTTTTGTCCCATATCTGATTGCTTTCTCATCAACCTCTAATCATCATAACTACACCTTTTAAAGAGCATGAGCAGGGGCGCCTGGGTGGCTCAGTGGGTTAAAGCCTCTGCCTTCAGCTCAGGTCATGATCCCAGGGTCCTGGGATGGAGTCCCACATTGGGTTCTCTGCTCAGCAGGGAGCCTACTTCCTCCTCTCTCTGCCTGCCTCTCTGCCTACTTGTGATCTCTGTCTGTCAAATAAATAAATAAAATCTTTAAAAACAAATAAATTAATTAAATAAATAAGGAGCATGAGCAGAGAAGAGCACAGACAAATCTCACCGGGGAGAAAAAGACACTAGTTTTGGAGGCAGCAACCTCTATCACCCACTGCCCAGGCACAGAACTCAAACAAACTTAACTTCTCTGGGCCTCAGATTTCCCATTCATAAAAAAGTGATGGTGATGATAACAATAATAGAAAAATAGCAATACATAGCTCACAGGGGTGTTTTTACACAAGAACATGTATAGTGTTTATACAACACTCCTTGATAATAGATTCAGATAGATACACCGAATGTTGGTTTTCTGTCCTTTTTCCCTGGAGCTTGACCTACTACAAAAAATAGTTACCCGGTCCCAATTCCAGAGCCACTAAAGATACTGATGCAGATCTTCAGTGGGCCAGCCCATCCTGCTATCTGAAATCCAGCCAAGTCAATTTCCTTGACATAGGAATCTATCCAATCTTTCCTATTTCCCCAACAGAGGGATCTGGCTAATGCCGTCATGTTAATTTCCAAGTCAAGAGGGGGCAAGGGTTTTTATCTTTTTTCTCTTCTTGGAAACCATGCACTCACAGCCTTTTACACAAAAATGTACATACACACCACAGCAACTTTGTCAAGTCACTGAAAAAGACCTGAATATTTGTGATTTGCTGAGAACGATCAGCATTTTAGAGCACCTAGAAAAGGAGTAGTCAGTTTAAAGAAAGAAACTTGTATCCCAAAGAAATCTGTTAAGAAAGCATGTCCCCAAAAGTTGAAAAGATAGATGAGTGGCATTTTGCCCAGAGCCTTCTCAAACAGAGCCAAATAATTGAGTCTACCCACCAAAGAAGGAGAGGGAGACAAGAGTATAAAAGAAGCACAAAACCCTTTAGAAAGTGACCACACAAGATCTCCAGTATTGTTGTCAGTCATTTGGTTTACCAGGCAGCCAGCCAAATACGACACTGGTTATTTAGCGGCATTAACATGAGCTTAGGGAGGAGAGAAGAAGGAAAGGGAAAGCTTTTCATGTTGCTAAAAACCAAAATAAGCATTTCCAAATGCTGGATCAACAATCAACAGAGCAGTGAAATGCTAAAATGACTTCTCTATAGATATAAAGACATTTTTCTGCCATTCTTTTCCTGGTCACCACACTCTGAGTGCATTATGAAATGATTATTGGAAGGCCCAAGAGTCAAGCAAAGATTTTCCCCAAATTGGTAAGATATTCTGTATGGCAGATTCCTTAAAAGGTCTTTAGGTATTTAAAGGAAAACAAATTTGTCCTCTATTTGACAAATAAAATTTTCAGAGCATAGCACAGACAACAAAGGAAAAAATGCTGTCTTCCTCCGGGACGCTGAAAATTTCCAAACATTCAGAACGGACGGGAACAGACAGCTTGGGGGAGGGACAATCGCGTGGTTTCTTGCCAAAAATAAAGCCATTGTTGCTATTTGTCTGAACACAATATTTTGTCATTTTAATTTTCACCAACATCAGCTGGATATTTTGTAAAGACGAGCATAGTTTTCAGCAGAGCATGGATGGCATACCACTGCTTTTGTGGAAATAATGGTTGAAAATTAAGGAATTACAAATCCATTGGAAGGAAAATGGAAAAACACTAATATCTTATTTCTTCAATTGAAAGCATGTAACAATGCTCCTAGTATTTTACTGTCACATAGTTCTCAGATCATAGAGCTTGTGACATTAGAAAAGCAATGGTTACACTAAGAAGTCACTCTTGTCAACTCTTATTCTACAATGACAAGACTGTCTTAAGCTCATCAAGGATAAGAAAAAAGGCAGAATCTCTTTACTCCTGCTCAGAGTAAACTTAAGGTGGGTAAAATCACAGCAACAGAAAGAAGTACTAATACATGCCCCAACATGGATGGAGCTTGAAAACATTATGCTGAGAGAATTCAGACACACAAGACCACGTATTTCATGATTTATTTCATAGATGAAAGGTAGAGGAATAGGCAAATCCAGTCCATAAAGGCTGAAGTGCATGAGTGATTGTCAGGGGCTTTCAGGAAAAGGGGTAGGCTTTCGGAGGAATGGTCAGTGTGTGCTAGTGCGTATAGGTTTTCTCTTTGGAGTGACAAAAATGTACTGAAATTGACTATGTTCATGGTTGTACAAGTCTGTGAATATACTAAAAACCATTCCATTGTAAACTTTTTTTTTTTTTTAAGATTTATTTATGTGACACAGAGAGAAAAAGAGAGAACAGGAGCAGGGGGAGGGTCAGAGGGAGAGGAGGAAGCAGACTCAACCACTGAGCAGGGAGCCTCATGCTGGACTTAATCATGACCCGATCGGTTAAGCAGATACTTAACCGAATGAGCCACCCAGGTGTCCCCCATTGTATGCTTGAAATGAGTAAATTACATGGTTTGTGAACTATATTTCAAAATCTGTTATTTTTACAAAAATATAATGAGATGAACACACACGCATTTACATACACAAAATGAAATGCAGCCTCACAGAAATACACACCCACACATACTCCGACCTTATTTTCAACTGTAGGATCCCTTATCCTCTGTATTCTACAGCTGGCGCTTCCCAAACTTGGTATACAATAAAATCACCTGAAGTCCTTATTGAAGGGCAAATTAGGATTCCTTATATCTGGGGTGGAGCCTGAGATTCTGCATTTATGGCAAGTTCCCAGGTCTGGTAAGGCTAGAGGGGTTTAGTGTCCTTCCCACCCTACAGATAGTATACCACATATCTGGACTCCTGACATATCCTAAAGCAGCACTGGCAAAAGCTATTGTCACAAGTCCAGCCACAAGAGTATCCCAGGAAGGGCTTTTCCTCCCTATCCTACCAGTCAAAGAACCACAGAGAAAAGACAAGATCTGGGGAGCTGGCAATTCCTGCTACTCCTTCTGTGGGTGGAGAGAAGTTAAGACAAGACCTTCTCATTCTCTTCTAATATGGTTTAGTGTAGGCATGGCCAGTTCCTAGAGAAGGAAGACTTCAGTGATCAAGGTTAAAAGGACATGATCTGAGAGGCAGTAAACGCTTCAGGCCATGTCTTAGGGATCCACCAGCTTCCTATGAGAATGTCAGAATGAGATCATGAGCTTCATAACAGGGAGCTCTGGTTAGTGGTCATGGAGTCTCAGATATGATATCCCAAACTCACTGCACACACATCTCACATATACGACTCTGATAACCTGAACATCAAGGTCCCTGATTATGCTCTAGCCAGAAGGAACCTGAGTCAGCAGAGTTCTAAATGAGCTTTCTTTTCTATTAAATTGTAGTGTCCAGAGGATAAGAGAAAGCTTATTTTGCTGTAGAATATATTTTAGTTTTCATTAACAATTCTAACCAAAAGCAAAAAGAAACCAAAATATACTATATATGTCTATCATGAGCCCATATTTATGCCATAAAAATTAACCTCAAAAGTTACTTTCATAATAATGAAAATACTCAAGAAATAGAGTTTATTTTCTAATTCTCTAAAAACAGCTTCAAAAACAAGTTTAGAAGATTTTAAAAAGCTATTCACTTAGTTATTATAAGATAGTCAAAATCATATGGAGTTACTCTACTTGTGCATTTCCTTACAACAAAAAATCAAACTTTATGAAATAAGACTGAAAAAGCATATCTTCTATTTGCAAGGTTATTTTAATTATATAAGGTCTACACTGCGAACACCACAAACTAATTTAAAAGTTGTTTTCATTTTTTATGAAATGAATTTTTTTATAATGAACAAGCATGGTCAGGGAAACAGGAAAAACAGTTAATTGCCAATTTAAGAAAATAATCTTTACTGCAAAGAAATGAAAGCCTTATATTTAATACACTGGTATTATTTACATCCTCTCTCTATTCACACAGTAATTTTTCAACTATATTAACTTCAGTCCAAGGAGCCCACAATCTAAAGCAAAAGGTAACTAATTAAAATGGTTTTTTTTAAGGAACTGGTTTTTTGTTTGTTTAAAGATTTTATTTATCTTTTTATTTGACAGAGAGAGAGACAGCAAGAGAGGGAACACAAGCAGGGGAGTGGGAGAGGAAGAAGCAGGCTTCCCACCAGGCAGGGAGCCTGATGTGGGGCTCGATCCCATGACCCTGGGATCATGACCTGAGCTGAAGGCAGACACTTAACAACTGAGCCATCCAGGTGCCTTTATAATGTATTCATTTGAAAAAGTGTTTGTGTAACGTAAGAGAAGGTCTCCCTTTGAAAAGGCACCACCCTATTTTTATCACAATTCTACCTGTGAGTCAGCAAGCTATTTTATAGAAGAGAACTTAAAACAAAACAAAACTTAAGAAAATTTACTCTAGAATGGCTTTGCATAAAAACTTCATGTGAAATTTATCCTCCTCTCCCTGACCTACCCTCCCACTGCCCAAACCCCTGCCACCTGCTGACAAAATCCAGACATTATTCAACCATCACAATGCTTACCCCAGTTTCCTAAAGTATACTTTTGAACAGTGTGAAGGTTCCCCCCAAAGTTCTCAGTTCCCATTTCAGGTTGCTTTCCCCCCTGTTAAAGTCACCATTGCTATTCCCAAATACATTAACCACTTAAACTAATCCCACAGTCAAACAAACGCTTTTATGTGTCTCTCAGTGTAAATCAAACTCCTTGAGAAGAATAAGAAGTCTTTAACTCCCATCTTTTATTCCTCTAATGCCCTAGCGGGTGCATGTTGGCCAGAAGGGAAACAGAATCAAAGCCCTGTGCTCACACACAGTACTGATCAGAAGATTCTTTTGTTACTTCTATTAATCAAGAAATCAATTAAAAGGGTGAAAAGAAAGGAAACTATCATTTGCCGTATGCCAACCCCTTATGTGCATTTCAATACCTGAGGAAGCTGAATTTTGAAAAGGTAGAACTTTCCCACAGTTGCACAGTGAGAATAAGGTGGGGGCTCATATCAAATCCACACCTATGGAATTAGAAGTGCAGAAAATTTTAATTGGCATCTGGATGGCTTAGTGGGTTAAGCATCTGACTCTTTAATTTTGGATAAAGTCATGATCTCAGGTTTTGAGATGGAGCCTGGGTCAGTCTCCACGCTGGGCGTGGAAACTCCCTTTGCCCCCCCCCCCCCACTAAAAAACAGCATACAGGTAATAGTATAACAGAGCCATCAACTTAAGAAAAACCCAATTTAGTGGTACCAAAGGTTCCACCCTAATTACAAATAAACACTTGTGCAGTCCCCCGCCTCACAAAGTATGGTTGTTAGGAGTCTGGCATGTCCAGAAATAGCACAATGCCTCAGGGAGAAGCGCTGGTGCAGTCCATCTTGCGACAGTCGTTGCTGTGGTTTCCAGGAGTCTCCCACCCACCAAGAGCAGCCCAAGCAGGGGTGTGCTAGGAAGCACATGCCCTTCTCAGGGGGCAGCCTTACAGACCTCAGCCAGAGTTCTGTAACAGGATCTGTAGCTATTTTTTCCACATGCTTAATAATTCTCCTCCAAATGCTTTTAAGTACATGCCCGGGGTTGCACATTAGAGACTTGCAAACTTGATACGGCCCAAAGACCTATTTTCAAGACCCACGGATGTTTTTTAAATCTTTAATCAATTGCCCTACCCAAGATCAGCCATGCTGGGCTCGCCTTCCTAGGGCTACTGCTGCAGAGGCTGCCCCGTTGGGGGGCTCCCCAGCTTGCCCCTGTGCCCCTGCAGGCTTCACTCCTCTGCCTGGCTGGCTTCCGCAGGCATTTGATTTGCCACCTTCATACCTGTCAGACTTTTATGGGTAAAGACCATGACCCAAAAAGAGTGCCTCAATGGAGGTGCTTAAACACGAAGCTAAACATCTTTGCTCCTTCGCTTCGGTCTCAACCCTCCCTCACAAGATCCCAGAAAACTTTGATCTAAACTACTTGATGCTCAGACTGGACAGCCTGGGTTCAGATCCTAATTCTCCTTCTTAGAAACTGTGATCTTAAGGAAACTCTTACCTCTCTGCACTTCTGCTGGTGTGTGTGTACATGGGGGTGCAACCCCTAACATCACGGGCCCACAGAGATGACTGTTCATGAAACGCTCAGTAATGCCGAGCACTTGATGGATGGAAGCCCACTCAGGGCCAGGATGGTGCCTTCTTCAGCTCCGCATCCCCAGGGCCCCAGCAGGGTGACACAGAAGCAGCAGAGCTGGGATCTGTTTACCACGTGGATAAAGACAGTGGAAGAGCATCTTTATGTGTCAGTGGGTCTCATAGTTCTCCATCCACCAAAAAGAGCTACATTACTAAAAATTCGTCATTTTTTACATTATTGTGAATTAAGAGCAAGGAGGCCACCTCCATAGGAACTTTAGGTGTCTTACATGACTAGCAGCACTAAAAAAGGTTTAATTAAATTGTATTTTCGTTTGTATATAGCTGAAAACAATTCGTTTTCAACCTAATTTCAACCTCAAATCCAGATGACAGCTTCTTTGCCTGGAACCTGGAATAATTTTATCTGCTTTCCTGAAATGCCTATGTCAGGAGAAACAGTGAAGAATCACGAAAGTATGTTGAACTCTCAAACAGCAGGGCTCTGTTCCTGACAATGCTTTCCTAGGGAATGTCAAAGCAGCTTAAAATATCACTGTGCCTCACCCATCAACAGATTGTCACTTCATTTGAGAAAGTATGACTCAAAATGAAAATACTTGTTGCTTCCAGCCTATCTGGGTTGGGGAGAGTCAGACCTGTTTATTAAAGTGTCCTTTGCCAGTTTCTACAATAAGGTTTGACCATGAAGAGGGCTGCTTCCAATTTCAAATTCAAATATATATATTCTATATATAAAATACATATATTTATACATCTCCTTCTTCTACATATAATATGTATATATAATATATATATATATACACATATATATATATATTTCTAAATACCTAACTTACTCAGTTGTTTACCTATGAGTGCAAGTCAGGCCAGCAAACACAAGGATTCCATTTTAAATTCAACAGATGGGCTAAAGGGAAAGAAAAACCCTTAATTTCTACAGGGTAAAAAAAAAAAAAAAATTCATATCATCAATATATCCAGCACTGAGCCCAAGTGTTTGGGACAAAAAGTATTCAATATAGTATTAAATGACCTGTGTTCAACCTGTGACTCTGCGGGATCAGCTTGTGATGGGACCAAGTTATACAAACTTATTTTTCACATAATCTCAAGGGAGGCAATTCTGCTGGAGACGGACACAAACACAATCACAACAGGCAAGCTCTCAGAGCAAGCTGAAGTTTCAGCCATTCCAATTCTGAAGAAACAAGTCAAATAGCTAACTGCACATTCTCTAATATGATGTAAATATATGGACTGTGAATAGAGAGCCTATACAAAAAATACTCTGTGAAAGGCCTTAATAGGATTTATTTGACTTCACAGTTCAGCTCAATGAGTCCTTGTTTTAAAGAAGCACAGTAAAATAACTCTTTGCCGGGAGCCACAACTTCCCTTCCGCTGTAGTAGCCCCTACACAAGGATGAGGACGAAAGGGCATCAGCTGGGGAGCACACACCTCTGGGAGCACTGTTTGGGTTTGGGGCAGAGGTGCTTCCACCTCTCACAGGAACTCAGGGAAGGTCATGGCTGCTGATGCTCCAGCTCTGAACGGCCATTTCACTTCCAGAAATGAGCTGTCTAGGTAAGAAGCGAAGCTATTCAAGACACACCTTGAACTTCACGATTTTATTCACGTGTGGTGGTAGTTATCAGCCCCACGGGACACGGAACACCTTTACCTACCTCATGGAGAAAAAAGAAAATGTCTGAGATAAAATGTCAGGTGGCACACACCCTGGGAGAATATTGAGTTATCGTTTCACCAAAGACATCAATTAAATCTGATGATAAACTTTCTAAACTGATTTTAGCTTTCGGTCTCCTAGTTCAAATCTCTCAGGATGGCTAACAGGAAGAAACCCAACTGCTACAGCCATGGGCCATTAAGCCAAGAAGACTAGCATAGTTCACATCATCCAAAGGGAGACTGGATGCTATTTAAGCAAAGGATGGGATAATGGTGCTCAGCTCAGGTTGCGTGTTGGTATCACTTGGGAAGCTTCTCCTTCATCTGGTCGGGAGAGGCATGGGGTATGAATTTTTTTTTTTTTTTTTTTTTTTTTAAGTTCACTGAAGAGATGCTAACTCAGCAGTGAGGGCTGAGAACCACTGGATCAAACTACTTGAAAAAAGAATAAGCTATTACTGAGAGTGATCATGGAGTCCAGTGTAGAAAGTTTAGAGCAGATAAAATTATTTGTTAACTTTGATGAAACTCCAAGTCTACTCAGTGCCCGGGGGCCTGATATGGGTGGGTATTCACAAATCCAGATGGAAGCTGTGTCCTCTGCCCATTCTGGCACCAGGTTTCAAGTCATTCTGGATTCACGCAGTTTGGAGGTTTGCAATACTGAGAGGTTCTTTAAGGATGTCACAGACTATGACAGATAGCATGCCATTCATTTTTTGACAAGCAATCTATCATATATATTTCACTTATGTGTGAACACTTACACATACACTCAACACAAACACACACACATTGAAATAACACATGCTACGACTGCAACACTGGCTCTAGTCCTCCTCACCCAGGAGCTGCCTGGCCTAAGAAAATCATCTCTGCCTGGTTCTTGCCCAGTTCTCAAGAGCTAGGACCGTAGGCTGATCACAGACTGCTGAACTGCCCCAGGACAAGGTCGCTTAATTCCCTTTCTATCTCCAGCCACCTACTCCCTGCTAGGCACACAGATGCTCAATACTCATTTGTTGAAGGACTCTTCCCTGAGCACAAATGACCTCCCCGGTAATCTCAAATCTGGATGAAGTCTTCCCCCACAAGCTGGTAGAACCGAATAAGTAAAAAAAGAGCTAAAAAGACATGAGTCAGTAGTGAGGGGATGCTTATCCAGGTTGGAAACACAAGTACTTGCACAATGACACTAAAACCTCCTTCCATGCTTCAAACTCAGCCAAACTCCACCTGCAGGCTGACCATTTCTGGGGACGACTGACCCAAAGGAGTCGGGAGACCTTCCCTCAAGAGAACCTGGAAAGCAGACCCAAGAGAACACACCTGCACCCTCAGCCAGAGATCAGAGATTAGCATGTCTGCTCTCAGCACGCCCTTGAAGACCATGACCTGACAGAGCCTAGGGATCGTGCCTGCAGTGACCTGCCCTCAGCACCAAGACTGATGAGATTACTAGCGTTGGCCAAGCATGCGGTCAGTCCCTCCCTTCACAATCACCGCAGCAAGATGAGCATTTCATCTCCCTGTTTCACACTGGTTAACAAAGACAGCAGTTTGGCTAAAAAGAGGGAGCCAACAGGTGATTACCACTGAGCTTCATTCCCAAGGCCTCGGTCCCCCATCCTTCTTGCAGCAGAAGCTGGTAACAGCAACAACAAAACAACAATACAAGAACAAGACAATAGTGATCAACAGCTAATACTCATCTGTTACTTATTTTTGTGCAAGAACACTAAACTAAGTGCCTAGTAGGGGTCAACTCAATTAATTCACATAACACCCTCAGGGAATACTGGTATAATTTCCATTTTATAGACTCAGAAACAGGATTGGAGAATTTAACCCTTTGTGGATCTGGGTACAAGAGCAGAACCCAGGTAGTATGACTCTACATCCTACTTCTTACTGTTCCCTACCCAGCCTCCACCAAAGACTGGGGGAGCCAGAGGCTGCCACTGAACACTGAAAATCAAAGCAAATTAAATTAAATTTTAAAAAAAGAATTTGAAAAAAGATGTTTTAGAAGGGATAAAAGGAAATACTATCCATATAGTCATTAGACAAAATAACCACACTTCTATGAACCTAGAGAAACAAATGCGCACACGCGCACACACTACAGCCACTAACGAAGTGGGCAAATCACTCCCTGGGGACCTGGCTTCTCACCTGCCGAATGCAAGTGCCAGAGCAGATGACTTATAGGGTCCCTTCCGACCCATAGTTCTTGCTGTGTCATGCCCAGTACCAATTACAGGACCAGGAGAAACACATCCCACTGTGGCCAGAAGCCCCTCACCAAAAAAACCAGAGTGATTCATTCTGGGTTGCTGTTGTTAGTAGCTGTGATAAGATATACATAATGTTAAATTTCCCAGACTGGACATTTTAGGAGTAGCATTCAGCGGCAGTAAGTACCCTCTCAGTGCTGTACAATCATCACCACCGTCCGTCTCCAAAAAGCTTCATCTTCTCCAACTGAAACTCTGTATGCACTGAACACTAACTTCCCACTCCCCTTCCCCCTAGCCTGGCAACCACCATTCTACTTTCGGCTCCAATAAATTAGACCAGTCTATGTACCTCCTATGGGTGGGATCAAACAGTAATTGTCTTTGTAACTGGCTATTTCACTTAGCATAAGGTCAATGAAGTTAATTGTGTAGCATATGACAGGAACCTTCCTATTAAGACCAAATAATATTCCACTGTAGGGAGAGGCCACAGATTTGTTCATCCATTCATCTGTAGATGGATATGTAGGTTCCTTCCACCCTTTCCCTACTGTGGCTACACTGCTATTACCATGGGTATACAGGTAACTGGGTTTTTAAGGAGACAAAATGCATTCAATTTATGCTAAAAATACTTAACATATTTGGAGATTTCTCATAAGCAAATCAGAACTCTCCACCTTCCTGATTGAGCCCAGCTCTCTAAGCACAGGCCCAGACAACTGAGTACCATGTCCTGGAAATCAGACACCACAACACTGCTCCCTCATGTGGCCCAGGCTCTCATGGCAAATATGGCTTTCTGCCTATGATGGAAGAATAAAATGAACATGTCCTGCCTAAAGAAAATAATCTCCCAAAAAAGTATCATAATGAGAAAATCCGAATCCACTTTGCAGGGGATTTAAGGTGGAGTGTTCTTGACAGCACATTAGTTTTTAGGATAACTGAAGGATTTCTTTTAATCACCCTGCAGTTAGTTCAAACAAACAGACAAATGATTCAGCAATAGAAGTCATTTGTTATTCTTACAAGAAATTGTTTCAGGGGCGCCTGGGGGGGCTCAGTCATTAAACATCTGCCTTTGCCTCAGGTCATGATCCTAGGGTCCTGGGATGGAGCCCCACATCAGGCTCCCTGCTCAGCTGGAAGCCTGCTTCTCCCTCTCCCACTCCCCCTGCTGTGCTCTCTCTCTCTCACTGTGTTTCTTTCTGTCAAATAAATAAATAAAATCTTTAAAAAAAAAAAAAAAAAAGAAATTGTTTCATTCTGGTTCACATGTTTCCTACCTGTCCCCATTCCATTTTTTTAAAAAAAGGAGGAATAAAGAGGAAAATATGACAATCAATCTGGTTACCATTATTCTAACTCTTCTTTCACAAATCAATAATAAATTTCTTTTTTACACTTCTGGATCTCTATGGGACCAGGTCCCTCCCCATATGAGGGGTCCAGTCTCACCTGGAAGGCAAGAGCCACCGTTCGATGGTCACCAGACCTGCCAATCCCTGGGAGGCAAGGGTGAAAGAAAGGAGGCAGCTCCCTACCTCGAGAACAGAATATACTACAAAACACTTGGTAAGAGAAAAGCTAAAGCCATACATAAATGTTTTGGCCAAAATGTACCAAATCAGAGATAGTTTTCTATGTTCCATCATAATCTGGCCAATAAAACTGACTTCAACTGAGACCTACCATGGACTCCTAAAGGAAAACAAAAGAGCTGTGAATAACCATTAAACTGACATGTCCCAACTGGGTTTTTGAGGTCAGTGAGCTAAAGAAAAGAAATGTTCCTGCATGTGATGCAGCATCTTGGAAGAGGCAGGGCCATAGAGATAGAGGAATGTTTCTAACAGACCTTGTGCGCTGAAATAGTATATAAGAAGCCACACCTTAAGACTGAAGTGAAGAGCAGCAGGACAGACCCAGTTTATTTAGATAGTGCACTGAGGACAAATACAAAGGTTAGTGCAAGCAACTTCACTAAAACCAAGGGAGTCCAAACCCCCATTCTTCTGTCTCTGGCAAGCCTGATCTTGAAGAAGGGTGCTGGGGTGCCAAGAGCATCCTGCCTTGAGTTTGGAGGAGACTGTCAAGGATGTCTGATTGTCATTCTCGTCTCTTCCTCTTTTAAGTCATACCATCCAAAAACACAGCTCATCATTTTTCAACACTTTATATAAAGAATGCCAATTTGGTTTTCAAAGGTCGGTAGAGACTCTTGGAAGGAATAACTGGGTTACCTCAAGTTAAACCAGAAGGCTTTCTGCAGAGTACTTAAAATGGTGAGGTCCCAGTTTTCCTTGCATGAAATGATCTGTAAGATCTCCAGCCCAAAAATAACAATTCGTGACTCACAAGCTTGGCCATTTCTCTTTTGTAACTACTAGAACTAGAATTAATTGTAACTATTTGACAGAATCAAATCCAATAGAGACAGATAATTCCCTGCAGTGAGACCCACTCCCCCAAAGGCCATATCCCAAGTTTTGAGGGGAGGACTCAGTAAGTGGTCAAATAGCCTGTACCACTCAAACTGATCCAAAAAAAAAAAATTACTTCTGGCTCTGCTTAAGCATTCAAGAGGACCTGAAAATTAACAATGGCAATTAACCATTCACTGGCTTCCTTTATTTCTAGCAATTAAAAAATTATTTAACTGCTAGCATGGTTAAATATAAAACTTCAACTTCTCTGAAGTTTATGTGAAGATTTGATTTCTGTAACAACTAAGAAACATGTTTTAGAAAGGATAAAAGGAAATATTATCCATATAGTCATTAGACAAAATAACCACATTTCTAAAACCTAGAGAACCAAATACACACACACATACACATACACATACACATACACACACACAGAGAATTAAAACCAGCATTTCATCTTTTAAAGAAAAACATGAACCATTAATTATACTTGACCATTTCATAAAAAGCAGCAAGCTGTTTCTAAGTCTAAAAATACCCTCTGAACATTAAGCCCTGCATTTAATTTTTCCACCTTTTACCCATTTTGCTAAATGTCCTTTGGTAACAGACTGGTTCAGCGTAAAGAATATGATATCCCATGAGCTTCAACAACCGAAAGGAGACAAACGTGTGCATGACAAACACATCCACGCCATGCCCACCTGGGCCTGTGCTATCCGCTGAAGACGCCAGGCGGTACGATAAAGCTGGAGAAACCGCATGCATGCAAACAAACAAAATAAACAAAATTTACAGAAATATGCTATCTATTGCCACTTCAACAATGTGTTAAAATCTCTGTATCCTAAACCCTGACCCTTAAATTCATATGACATAGACAATTTATCCCTTTCTTCCCTCTGCTTTCCAACAATCCCTCACCTAGGACAATGGGTAGAGATTTTTTTAAAATCCCAAATGTGTGCCTACACTGGGGAATACCATGAAACCTATCCTTACAGTCCATTGCCTTCAAAATCCAAAATAGTGGTACACACTCATTGAACCAGATACAGTGTTGAATATCAAATGCTGCTTGTAGCTGCGAAATCAGCACACCCCTAGTAACTAAAAATGGATACCTTACAATAGGATAGAAATAGCATTCTATAGATATGTCCTCAGCAACATTACTCAGCTAGATTATCCCGGTATACAGTGTTTGGGGAGTTGCTACATAATCAATGCTTTATTAAACTGTTCTCTGAAGATGTGACTGAGAAAAGATCATAATCTGAACCAGCTGTACTGTTTAATATCATCTCCCAAGGAAGAGGGAGAGGGAAAGGAGAGAGAATAAGAGAGCGAGAGAATCTGTGTAGGGAGGTTATTTAAAATTCTCCCTTCAACCTTACACTCCTATCTTTGATGCGGATGCTTTGTTTTGTTTTGTTTTTCCCTCTGTTGCCTTCCTCTGTCTTGCAGGGTTAAAGAACATAGGACATTTAATTAAAAACAGAAGACTTTAAGAATAGTGATGCCTAAAAGGCAGTGTTTCTATTAAACATTGATCCAGTTCTTCCAGGAAGGACTGTAGAATAAACTCCAGTATTCATGCAACTTTAATGAAAATGCTTCTGAACCCCATTTCCCTCTTTGTGTTTGACTTTCTGTTCAATACCCTGAATATTTCACATCTCTAACACAGTGTCTAGGAAGGCCAAATATTGGAATAGAATTTATAGGAGCCAAAAAATAAGTGTAACAATAACTTACAATAACTACAATAACTTAAAAACTTATGAAGAGATATGAAAATGTCTTCCTTTTTCATTTCATAAGCTAGAAAACTGTCAAGAACAGAAAAAAATTAAAAGATACACAGTCTTACTTATTCTCATTTTCTAAATAGTTTTCTTATTATCAAAAAATATATGTTTTAAAGAAACAACACCCACAAAATTAAAGAAAAAGAAAACTTTCAAAAGCCCACATCTAGAGATAACTAATACCACTGTGAACCTTGTACTGAATGTACATCCAGTCACATGTTCAGAACAGGTCATGTCCACAATTTCACATATAGGTTAATGCGCCACATAGCTCTGAATATATCAAAGGCAAGATGCCCACGTGAACAGCTGCAGCATTTTTAATCGCCACACAGAACTCTACTATGTGCCTGCACCACTAACACAGTGATGGACTATGAACATCTGTCTTTGCACAGGTCTCCCATTTTCCTACTTACGGTAAGTTCCAAGAAGTGCCTTAATCCAAGGGAATCTATACATCAACACACATTGCCTAAATGCCTTCCAGAAACAAAGAACCTGCAGGACATGACAGTAATCCTTGGCACCACATCCTTGCCAAAGCTGGGTTTGGTCCGCATTATTTTATAGTTGTACACTGCATGTCTTAAGCCCACTGGTCATTTCAAACCATATTTAGGATACTTTTGCTACTCAGAAGCTCTTTATTTTTGTGTAGCAAAAATTACCCCACTTTATTCTACAGTCTGTGCAGCTTACCTATCGTGGTTCAGAAAGTGTTTCTCTGCCTCAAAAGAACCCATATTTTCCTTTTACTACTTTACATTCTTTTACGTTCATACATTTCTAACCACCTACAATTTATTTGAGTATAAAGTGTAATATAAGGATCCTGTTTATTTTCCAAATGGATAGATAACTATCCAAACATTATTTATGAATAACCCCTTCTTCTTTCCACTGATTTGAAATGCTGTCTTTACCATAAACCAAATTACCACAACAGAGCTGTGCTAGTTATTACTAGATCTTCTATTCTGTTCTCTTGACGGAATAAATGAATTATTAAGGGATGGATTTAAAATCTACTCCAGTATTCAAAGGACGGACTGCCACTGCCACTGCCAGATTCTGCCTCCACCATTAACTAAGGGCTGTTGTTACTTTAAATAAGGCACTTAACCTCTCAGTGTCTTAGTTTCCTCACGAGTAAATTCGGTATAACAGTACCCACACCACAGGATTTTTTATGGGCCTAAGCTAAATGATAAGCACCATATGTATGTTACTTATCCTGATCATCATCCCCAAAAGTAAACAAAGAGAAAGTTGATCCCTACTTTCAGGAATTTCGAGATCAGTGAAGGAGATAAATATTTAATCAAATGGCCACAAAATTAATGCACAGCAACAAACAACAGGAAACGGGAACCTCATCCAATCTAGCAGTTTAGAGAAAGGGCTTCCAAAAGGTAGCATTTGAATTAAAGGCTAAAGGAGGAGTAGTCGGGACTAGCCCCAAGGTACTGGGAGGGTGGGCATGTAATCCTGCCCAGGGGCCTGACCAAAGAACCCCATGTCTGTCTCTTCCCTGCATGCTCCTGCACACCGCACCCTCAGACAATACATTTGCAAAGCACTGGTTTCTTCTCACCTTCAACTTCTCAGTTTAAATTCACATCCTCAGAGAGACAGTCCATGACCACCCACTTCTAAAACATCAGGCACAAGGCCTTTGATAAAAAAGGTAAGGATATAAACCATGTCACACAATCATCTTCGTTCAACAGAAACTATTCAAGCTGGAGATGTCCCAAGATAAATAGCTTCAGTGAAATCCAAGAAGGAGTTCTTTATCCTCAAGACTCTCCTCTCTGAATTAAAATATGTACGTTTCTGTAAAGCCATCAAACGTTCTTTTTTATGTGCAAATAACAGTACCTTTCTCAAATTTGGAATGGTCTCTGCTGGTAAGAGCTTCCAAGGCTATACCTAGTAAACAGCTCTAAACCTTTCTACATGCTGAAGATGTCATCTCTCTCCACAGCACAATGTCAGACATGACCCTATTATTTCGATGTTGCTCTTGTTAACAATGTCTAACTATATATTTTCATGATTACTGGTCTGTCTTATGACTACACTGCCAGTTCCGTGAGGACAGGGAATGAGTATTTTATTCCCCTCTCTACACTCACAACATAGCACAGTGCCTGGCAGGTAATCGATGTAAAGTCTACTATTTATAAGACAGATAGATGCCTAGAGCACAGCGTGAAGGGGAAAACTGGCACTGGGAAGGAAGGGTCAGCTCGGGCAGGCCCCTGAGGATCACTTCTGGTCCTTGCAACCAGAAGCCATTGAAAATTTTCAATATACAGAGGCAGCAAGGACATATTTAGGTCTTGAAAAGATCATTCTGGCTAAAATGTGACCTGAGAGGAGGCCAGAGGGAATGATGAAAGACACATATGGTCAGAGGTTAGACTAGCCTGGGTGCTGGTGGTGGTAAGCCAGGGACTGCCTGGGGAACTCCCACGCCATTCCAAAAACCAACATGACAAGTTCTAATATTTCACAGGGATAGATTAGCCTCAGAAAATTCTACATGACCAATAACCTCAATATAAAATATGAGACTGTACCGAGTAGAAATGAGTCATTGTAATCAGGGAAACCAGAAAGTCAAAATGAGAGTGTAAATTGGAATAGAGCTTATTCCCCACACAGGAGCCCCAGCTCTGAGCAGGGAATGTTAACTAACAACAGTGAAAACAAAGATCCCACGTATTAAATACATCAACTCTATGAACAATATTACAAGGCACAGTGGCTAAAGGCTTCGCACTGACCTATTTGTAACTCAATAACATCATTGTTAATTACTCTCTAATAAAGAATTAGTAATAATATATCGTAAAGCTTTTTTCCCCAAAGTTACCAAAAGGCAACCTCTGAATACTTACTCCTTGCATATGTTGAAGTTCTTTCTAGTGAGAGAAGGGAATTAGGTTCTGTATTTTTAACGGTGTTTTAGGTCAGGGCAGGTCAACTATAGCCATTGCTGCTTGCAGCATTTGGGAAATGTCATCCAAAGTCCCTCCAATGTCCTTGTACTGCTCCTCCCAGCTGTACCCAGCACAAGGGAACCTCTAGCAGTGGCTTAGCCACCAAGAGTCTTGTGATGATCACCATCACAGCTGCAGAAATGCCACGCAAGTTACTGAGCCTCCATTTTCCCATACGTTAAGTGGCTCAGCATCCATATAAGATGTTAAAGCACGTCCACGCTATAAAATACTAAGGTGTCACTCCCCATTCAACAACAAAGAGGGAAAAGTTACTGTTGAGTTTCCAGTTTGAGATGAACATTAGTGAAGCAGTTATCTAAGTAAAGAGTCAAATCTATTATTTTCCCCAAGTAGATACACAGAGGGCCAACAGAGATACATGAAAAGATGGTTCAGAACCATTAACAATGAGGGAAATGCAAATCAAAGCCAAGTGAAATATCACTCACAACTGTCAAAATGGCTATTATCAAATAAGACAAGAAATAAATGGAGGCAAAGGTATGGAAAAGGGGGAATCCTCATGCACTATTGGGATTTGCAAAGGCAAACTGCTGAGGCCACTGTGGAAAACAATATAAAGGTTCCTCAGAATGTTAAAAATAGAATACCATGTAATTCAGCAATTCCACTTTGGCATATGAAGAAATAAAAACACTAACTCAAAAAGGCCTATGTACCCCCATGTTCACTGCAACATTATTTATAACAGTTAAGATATGGAAACAACCTAAGTTTCCATCAACAAATAAAGAAAATGTCACACACACACACACACACACACACACACCCCAGAATATTACTCAGCCATAAAAAAGACTGAAATTTTACCATTTGCAACAACATGGACAGACTGAGGGCATTATGCTAAATGAAGTAAGTCAGAGAAAGACTAATACCGTATGACTCACTTAGACGTGGAATATGGAACAAAAGCAAAAAACCAAGCTCACTGATAAAGAGAATAGACTGGTAGTTGTCAGAAGTGGGAGATAGGCAAAATGGGTAAGAGAAGTCAAAAGGTACAAACTTTCAGTTATAAAATAAATAGGTCATGGAGCCAGAACATACAGCTTAAGATAGAATTTATGTTAGTATATTAATATATATATAATATATATTATATATATTATGTTAATATATTAATATAATATAATATATATATTAATATACTAGAGTTAATTTTTTAAAGAGTCAAATCATAATGATCTAATTATTTGACATAATGAATAAAGAACTTTTATTTGGCAGGAGAAATTACTCAAAAGACCTTAATGCTTCTTTCAAAATAGAAGTAATGCTGTACAGAAACACATATCAAAATCAAACTTTAAGAACTTGTAAAAGAAAACTATTATCTATTTGATGTATAAGTAATATAGAACAAATCTTTAATTTTTTTGTTGAGGATGCATGAAGAAGGAAGGAAAAGAAAGAAGTAGGGGGATAGGCGGAGAATGTACTAATTAATTAAGTTTGGGAAATTACATAACCATACCCTGCTGATGTTCAGGCTCTGGAAAGTCCTAAAGCAGAGAAACATGCTTATGTTTGTCTGACCCAATACTTTGCAAACTTATGTGGGCTTGGTATGAGTGTCTCCCCTTCCCCCGTGTTCTACCTAATAGAATATTTCATAGAAGACTCTTTGGATAGCAGTCCCTAAAGCTGAGGAGTTGTTCGGGCTTCTTTTTAAGTAATGTGTGTGGCCCTCCTCAAATCTAATTCAGAGTCTCCATAGCAGGAACCCAGTGAGATGTACAGCCAGGCTGGGGAACCACTTCACATGCAGAGATGCTAGGCTGGGTCAGAACCACCACCAAATGAAGCAGGAGGCAAAGACTAAGCATCTTCAAAGTGATGATGCAGGAAAAGTGAAGTCATCAAGTCTACAGAAGTAGAGGTGCACACTCTTTTTCCAGCCCATGGGTGCTCTGTAACTTAGGACTTCATGGTTCCAACAGGCCACTCAGGAGCTAGAGGAGACTAAGACAAATAAGAATCTATCTTGGGGATACCTGATGTCTGAGGGTCTGATCTTGACCTCTGCCCTGCTTTGATCTCAAGATCATGAGAGCCCCGGGTGGGCTAGGCATGGAGCATACTTTAAAAACAAACAAACAAACAAACAAACAACAAAAAAAACCTATCTTGCATTAAGACAGTTTTAAAATCAAAATAATTTATTGAGTAGCTTCTTAAATGCATTTTAATAACTTGCATTTTAAAATTTATAAATCAGAAACATACCTCATCTGCCACCAGTAATGCCCAATTATGAGACAAGTTTTCTGCAAAACTCGTCTACTCTTAAGAGAGGCACATGAGGACACAGTACAGAATGCACACGTAACAGAGTTCCATTATGTTACCTCGACCTTACCCCCAAAATCACTCTTATATAGTGATCTTTTTAAATGCTGAAATCTATAAAAACTTCAGGGGACCAAACCTGAAGTTTTGCAGAAGATAGAAACATCAGTTTAGCATAGGCTTCTGTCAGATCACTAGGCAAAAAAACAAATTTCTTGAGACAGTCTTCGACTCCCGTTTCTCAACTTCCATGTTAGTGTTGGCTCCAGAAATCTGAAGAGATTCTGCAGAGACTGGAAAAACAAGCTTTACTTCAGAAATGACTTCACAGCCTATTTGTCTCAGCGCTTGAAGCACTTTTCATTGAAGCTATTAAAGAGTGCCAGGCCCCAGAGAAAGCCAGACCATCCATAAAGGCACGCTTGTGCCCAACCAGCAGCCACCCTCGGTGCTCCCGCTGATCTTGCCAGATGTGTCCTCTCTGGGAAGAAGCTGAAAGTGACCTCCCCATCTCACTACTAAGACTGTGCTTCATGGTCATGGTCATTCCATTCTGTTCTATTTTGTCCAGGGTGGAAGGAAGGAGGTATTTTTCCATTCAGGAATTCTTAAACTTTGCATTTTCTGTCCTCAAAAAGAAGCCCACCAGAGGCTGGTAGCAGAGTTCTGCATTCAAGTTCAAAGGGTATCACTCAGAATGTCTCCTATCCTCTTAGGGGCCTCCACCTCACCTCATTCTTCCCTGGCATGGCATTGTCTACAGGCCTTTTCCCAAGAAGCTAAGAATTGACAGACTTCTGATATGTAAGGGCTGGAGAATGAGACTGAACATCTTGAACCAAATTACTGAGATTATCTTGCCGAAATACTCGGCAATACTATAGTGTACATGACCTAGCCACCCTTCTTTATGCAAAACACAAAGCTATGACACACTCTTTCCTAAGGATAAGACTGGGGATCTGGGTGAGGAGGGAGTAGCTTTATTTAAAAGAAATGCCAGCAAAAGTCATTAGCAACATTCTTATTTATGAGATTCCTACACTTCTTAGAGAAACAAAAAAAGCAGCCATGCATGCAGAAGAAACCCAGGCAGCACAATTAATTCATGGCTCTCTGAAGAGAAAGGCAGGCATTTTAATACTTTCAAGCTAAATGCCTCATGGAGCAAACACACGTTGGCTTATAGTTTCAGAACTGGCTAGAAACTGGGCTTATTCCCAATCTCTGATATCTGAAAGTTTCTTCTATTCCATATTTTCCTTTTAACCTGAGGAAGGGGGGATGAGAATAAGCACTAAAGATGATAGAGTAGAAAGAAAATTTAGTGATAAACATAATAACTTAAAAAGGTGAGGAAGGAAATGTAGAAACACAAATATAGCAACATAGCACAGTGCCTGGTATTGAGTTCTGAGCATATTTAAGCTATGATTTTAGCTCTTCTTTTCCAATATTAGGCCTATTACAAACACATTTTATGGCCTGTTTCTTCCACTTAGCAATAATCATGAACATTCCTTCAGTAATAAATACTGTCCCATAGATAAAAGGCCTTTAAATACTCCATAATACAGACACACCATTATTTACTTTCCCAGTTTGTACCACCTCACATTTACATTGTTTCCAATTTTTTACAATGATAATTATCAAAGTGAAGAACTGTATACCATGTTTTGCATGTTTAAGCATTTATTTTCTCTAGATAGATTCCTAAAACAAGAGTTACAAAGAAGAGACCTATTGATCCCCTGAAGTGTTTACATTCCCCAGCAAATGAGAATGCCTGTTCTCACACCCTGGGCAACTCAGAATGTTACCATCCTTTTCATCCAGGACGATCTAAACAATGAAAAATGTCACACGTTGCTATTTGATTTCCATGATTTTTAAAAAATGTTTAACTTAATTTTACTTTTTCAGTGTTCCAAGATTCATTGTTTATGCACCACACCTAGTGCTCCATGCAATCCATGCCCTCAAATAATACCCACCAAGCTCATCCAACCCCTCACCCTCCTCCCTCCCAAAACCCTCAGTTTGTTTATCAGAGTCCACTGTCTCTCACGGTTCGTTTCCCCCAATTCACGTTTCCTTTCCTTCTCCTAATGTCCTCCATGTTATTCCTTATGCTCCACAAGTAAGTGAAACCATATGATAATTGACTTTCTCTGCTTGACTTATTTCACTCAGCATAATCTCTTCCAGTCCCGTCCATGCTGATACAAAAGTTGGGTATTCATCCTTTCTGATGGAGGCATAATATTCCGTTATACATATGGACCATATCTTCTTTATCCATTCGTCTGTTGAAGGGCATCTTGGCTCTTTCCACAGTTTGGCAACTATGGCCATTGCTGCTGTGAACACTGGGGTACAGATGGCCCTTCTTTTCACTGCCTCTGTATCTTTGGGGTAAATACCCAGTAGTGCAATTGCAGGGTCATAAGACAGCTCTATTTTTAAGTTGCTAAGGAATCTCCACACTGTTTTCCAAAGTGGCTGCACCAACTTGCATTCCCACCAACAGTGTAAGAGGTGTCTTATTAATTTTTGCCATTCTAACTGGTGTAAGGTCATATCTCAAAGTGGTTTTGATTCGAATTCCCCTGATGGCTAATGATGATGAACATTTTTTTCATGTGTCTGTTAGCCATTTGTATGTCTTCTTTGGAGAACTGTCTGTTCATGTCTTCTGCCCATTTTTTTGACATGATTATCTGTTTTTTGAGGGTGTTGAATTTGAGGAGTTCTTTATAGATCTTGGATATCAGCCTTTTATCTATACTGGTCATTCACAAATATCTTATTTCGTGGGTTGCCTCTTTGATGTTTATGTTTGTATCCTGGCTACCTGTAGTTCTTTCATGTATTGCCTTTCCATTTTCTTTTCTAATTTTTCTACTAAGGTATTTATCTTTATCTTACTGTTTACTCAGGGCTTTTAGATATTTCGTAGTTTGACACTCAAGACTGGAATAGGACTCAGAGTTGGGAATTACTGGCAGTTATTGGCTCTGAAACCAGCCGGCCTAGATTAAATCCTGGCTCTGCCACTGAAGCTTTATAACGCTGGGTAACTTCCCCTCTCTGAGCTCCAGTTATAAAATGGGAATAATAACATGGCAATCACTTAGGGCTGCTATGTATAAGTAGTTGATGAGTTAAAGTATTACCTAGCCATGCCAGCCATATTTACAGTTAGGAAAGTTTATTTTAAACCTACAATTTTATGAGGACATGTCTTAATTTAATTTTTAAATTAACTCTTAAAAATATATGATGCATTTTTAAGCAGAATAAGCAGATGAAAAATTGATGTATAGGAGAACCCCTTTTAAATACATAAAAGCACAGATAAATAGAAAACAAGAAACAAGCTGAATGCTCACTATGGTACCCCAGGCATTGGGGACACAGCGAAGAACAGCAAAGACAGAGTCCCCTTCTCTATATCCACCCTGGGAGATACCAACAAGAAAATAATAGGTGCTTGCAGTGCAACAGCCAAGCACTACACTTGAAAGAAGTATAATGGGCAATTTTCACTACACGTGGAAGGGCGTGTGAGCCATACCAAAAGAGGCAAAGACAAATCTCCGAGGGAACAGCAAGCTGAGACTATAACGAGGAGTAGCGATTAGTCAAGCACAAAGTGGAAAAGAAGGAAAGGGGATTTCTAAGAAGAGTCAGCATGGTCTAAGGCTCAAAGGCAAGAGAAGCTTGTGTGGAACAAAGCAGTAAAAGCTAAGCACACGCAGAAAGAGCTGTGAGCAAAGAGACTAGACTGGGTCAAGCCACACTCCACACTCCTTAATAGTACTCACGTTCTGTGCTAGAAGCCGTAAGAAGCCACTGAAGAATTTTAAGCAGAGGAGCAACATTGGATTTGCTCTTTAAAAATGTTAGAAGTGGGGCGCCTGGGTGGCTCAGTGGGTTAAGCCGCTGCCTTTGGCTCAGGTCATGATCTCAGGGTCCTGGGATCGAGTCCTGCATCGGGCTCTCTGCTCAGCAGGGAGCCTGCTTCCTCCTCTCTCTCTCTCTCTGCCTGCCTCTCTGCCTACTTGTGATCTCCCTCTGTCAAATAAATAAATAAAATCTTTAAAAAAAAAATGTTAGAAGTGTTAGAGACACTTAGGTAATGAATCAAAGAACAAGACCAAAGCATAAAATGTCAGAACCTAAACTCATGCTCAAGACCAAATTACCTCAGCCGTGGAACTCAGCGATAGCTACAAGTTGCCATCAAGTGACCAGTGACTTGTCTGAGGTCTCATGGACCCTTAGAATGGGAAAATAGTAAGATCTGAAGTCTCTGAGCTTTCAATTCTGGGCTCCTGCTGACCACGCACTATATAGCTTCACAGTGAGTGGCCTTTCACCATTTCCTAAAGGATTTCAAGATCTTCTCTTGAAGTACACCTCTGCCTCCCTTCCGAACATTAGGCACAGAACAGGTGACTCAGTGCTGCTCTAAGCAAGTGACCTTTTAGAATCCATAATCAAATCCCCTGTCATGGGCAGAAAATTCCTTGATAGGCCAAAAATAGCCAATCTTAAATAGTCAAATTGTGGGAGGGGGCACATTTTGAACAATACCATTGGTGAAGACTTATATCCTTAATAACTCTGACTCCCTCAATTCACTTTCTTCTTCTTTCAGTTATTCTGATTTAGCAAGGGACAAAGTCTTGTCTTACATGTGTTAATCTTTTTTTTTTTTTTTAAAGTAAAAGCAGAATAAACTTCAAGCTCACAGATTTACTCCAGCAAGAGTATCTAGGGTTTAACATTTTTTGTATGATAACTCCTATAGTTCTATTTATGAAAAGTGATAGTGGTTTTTCTATTTATGAAAATGATACAATGATTCATTTTTAAAGTAAAGTCAATAATGTAAAGATGACTACAGATGCCCAAAATTCGTGAAGATAAAACCAAGTAACAAATTTGGGGGACAAATTACTTCACCCTAACCATATGAAAAGAGTCTACAAAAGTTGACTGCCTAAATTCACTTGAATAATTCATGGCAGCAACCGGCAGACACAGTGACATCAGACACCAAGAATTTAGATTATAAAAGGCCAATCAACACATACCACAAGATATCAGCATAATTTATTGCCTCATAAAAGTAGAGTAATAATCACCAAATTTAGACAAATGTACTGATCGATCTTATGATAAGCTGTTTAAGACACATCCTTCACTTAAGGAAGTTTATGGTAAAAATGGATCAAAATTCATTAAGTGTGTACATGTGAGACATAAAAAGTTGAAAGAGCTTGTAAAGAATGAATAAAATGCATCTAAATTGTTCAAGTATTTCATGATCATGTAACTTTTATGAATGATGACAACCTTTCCCTGCTTCTGTTGCAGATAGGAAAAAGCTGATGTCCATGTCTACAAACAGAAATTTAGAGAAGAGATGAATGACGAGCACTGTGGTATCTCTCAGAAAAATATGGACTGGGTTTAAGGTGAAGGTAATAACCAAAAACAGTTGAAAATCAAAAGATTTTGGATTTGTGAGTTTCAAAGGGACTGAAGATGAACAGAGGGTGGTGGATGAGATGACCAGGAAAGAGCTTCATGAAAAACAATTATGTTTGTTAAACTTAAAGGGGAACAAGAGACACAATTAAGCTGCAGGGCTGAACATAAGAAGCAGAGCAGAATCCCCAGATAACAGTATATCACCTTTCATGAATAAAACCTTGATGATGGTATTAGTGAGGAATCTCTCCAGAAAGTACTTACGTTAGTCAGTCTACAAACATGATGGAGGAAAGCCACAGCAAGCAAAGAGTTGGGTTTGTAGGTCTTGCCTAGAAATAGTCACTAAAGCAGTTTAATAAATAACAAAAATGTGTCCAACAAGCCACCATACACAACATTCACTCAACATAAAGCAATACACCAGGGTCACTTCGGGAGGCAGCAAATGCAGAGAATGGGAGTGAAAGCTATTCCCACTCTGTAATCAATTCCAACAAGATGCTTCACCTTCAGGTTACTTCATCACAAGAGCAAGCCTGACTCTTCTTTCCCCAGCCAAGCTGCTCAACTGACACCACATCCTTACAGGACATCTGAAGGTGCCAGACCTCATCCTTTCCAAAACACGCCTGGCACTGTCTACCAGCTGCACTGAGAAAAATCATTCAGGGCTAGGGATCTGCAAATCATGTCCAAGAGCATGGAAATAACATATCACAGACAAACAACACAAAGTGTGCCACATGCACCTGCAATCCTCAATCACTTAATGAACAGCTTCTCATTACCATGTAGCTGTTTCATATGCCCATACTCAAAAAGGGCATTTCATTTGTGTCTGTTTTCACAGGCCTTCCTCAAGCACAGAAACAGATGTAGGATGAAGAGCCAACCTCTCTACTCTCACTAACAAATCCCTGATGCTTTGATGGAGACTAATAATTCCAAAAGCTCCTCCATGTTCCACAATCTCTCCACTCCAAGGTCAACGAAGCTGTCACTGTAGCACCAGGCTAAGGGGCTGCTCAGAAAGTAATTAACAGCCTCACTGTTTACAACTGATGAAGAAACACAAAAAGAAGCATGTGTTTCATCAGAGAAAAACATCTAAATATCAAAAAACCTAAACACTGAAGGGGGAAAAATCTATTAAATATAAAATGTATTTAAAAAGGCATATGAAACACTGAACCTAATGGAATAAGAAAAGTTGATTCTGAAAATCATACTTAAATTGTATGTGTATTTTGTATACATATATGTGTGTATACACACACACACATACAATGAGCACACATGCAAACAAGTGTATTATAGGCGCAAGAGACAGCAAAGCCTTCTAGCTTTCTATCAACACTCACTTCTACATTCTGGGTACACAGTTTGACTACAGTTTCCAGCCTCATCCCTTCCTCGCTTGCACTTAGGGGCTCCAAAGTTTGGCTATGTTATAAATTCCAGGCAACTGAACATAAACAGGAGTGACTGTTTTGTTCTATTAACTCTCTGTTGCTGCATAACAAATTATTACACACTTAGCAGCTTAGAAACTATAGCCGTTTATTAGCTCACAGTTCTACAGGTCAAAAGTCCGGGCCAGCATCATTGGGTTCTCCTCTTAGGGCCTCACAAGACCAAAATCAAGGCAACAGTTAGATAGGACTCCTATCCCCAGACATTGGGAAAGAATTCTCTTTCATTCAGGTTGTTGGCAGAATCCCGTTCCTTAAGACTGTGGGTCTAAGGTCTCTGTTTTCTTGTTGGTTGCTATCTTGGGGCTTCTGGGTGGCTCAGGGTGTTAAGCGTCTCCCTTTGGCTCAGGTCATGATCCCAGAATCTTGAGATCAAGTCCCGTATTGGGCTCCCTGCTCAGTGGGGAGTCTGCTTCTCCCTGTGCCTGCTGCTCCCTTTGCTTATGCTCTCTTTCACTCTCTCTCTGGCAAATAAACAAAACTTTTTTTATAAAATTAAATTAAATTAAATTAAAAAATTAAAGCTGCTTTCTACTCCTGGAGGCTGAGCACATTCCTTCTCACATGGGGCTCCATCTTTAACGGCAATAGCACGTCTGACGTCCTTCTCATGCTTCCAATCTTTTGGACTTCCCCTTCCACTATCAGCCAGAGAAAATGCTCTGCTTTTAACGGGTTCATGTGATTGGATTAATCCTAAACATATAATCTCCCTCTTCCCATACTAGAGTAACAATTTCAGGAGGGACATCTTTTCAAAATGAAAGGATGAGTTGCAGTCAAAGAGGAGGTGACAATACAAGAGGGAAGGTCACTGAGGATCTTAGCATCTGCCTACCACACTCTCCTTCCAGTCCTGGCCCAGAGAAATCTCCCATGCTCCTTCCAACATAGTCTCTCCCTTTGGCTATCTTGAAAACTATGTGTTAAAGATGGAAGGACACTGCCCCCCTGCCAACGCCAGTCATCCTGGATCCCTGAAGCAAATAATGAGGGAAAAAAAACAAAACAAAACAAAAAGAGCTCTGAGCAATACACATCCCTTAAGACTTCTTGGTTAAACCAAAGCACAAGGCACTCTTGCAAAGCTCAGATGAACACATCCAAACTCACAGGATGAAAAAACATATGAAAAAGATCTACTGGATCAACGGAAACCAAAAGCATTCCAAAGCAGTAACCAGCAGAGGGAATGACAATAGGAAAATAAATGAGAAGTTTCCTAAGTTCCCGAAGGAATTCTATGGCTCAAATCGGCCATAAGCTGGGGGAGTACTGAAAAGCTTGTAACTGTAAAGCCATCCACAAATATGAAACAAACACGAAGCCCACTAAAGAAGCTCTGCTGCTCCCACAGAGGCCATACTCCTTGGCACCCTCTTTAGATCTGGCCAGACAGAAGAAAGAACAAAAGAGTTCTTCCTGACTGCAAAACCAGGGTAAAACCAAGGAACTCCCTCTATTCTAGGGGTTGGGGATTTACAGTGCTTAGCCATGTGACCTCACCATATGGACAATACCTGCCAGGACTGCCATTCTTGCCCTCCCCAAATGGGAGTGCTTGCTATGGACAATATTTCCTGAACATTAAAAAGCACAACAGACTAGCCGCATGTGCCCAGCAAGTATTGTGCTTTGACACTGAGGTATTTCTTAGCACTATGGAACTGCTCCAATTAAGATCTACAGGGAAAGTTCAGTTTGAATTATAACAAGGACATGTGTATTTCTTTCAGAAATCATTATTCAGAAGAGGCCACAAAATACTGCCTAGTGGTCCTCCAGAGACCTGAGCATCTAAGCAAACAACCCAGGAGCCAGCTGGTTCTCACAAATTATAGAAAGCTTCTCCACAGTCATCCATATCATACATAATCTGACCTGGGGCTGGGGAGAAGGAGGTGAGAGCAAAGCAACCAGACTATCATATTCAAATTTAGAAGTTGTACTAAATGTAAAATCTTCATAAACAGTAAATTTATTTCCTGAAGCATCAGACTCAGCTGATGATTTAGTGTAATTTGAAAATATTTTATCGATAGTCTGCAAGAACACTTGACAGGGCCTCACAAGCATGGCATTTTAATAGGGACAGCTATAGCTCTCTTCTTAGTCTTCATTTTCCATTATATACCACATAAATCACTTTTAAACATTTGAACTCCAAAGAGATTAGGGCAATAAAGAATATCTAAATCAAAAAATAAAATAAAATAAAATAAAATAAAACTGGGAAAGGTTGTCCTGTAAAATTATAATTGTTCATATTTTGTTTCTTGCTGCCTTAACAACCCCACATACACAAGCTGTGAGCAACCCACCCAGGTGACCAAGTCTATCACTGTGATAAGGTGGGCCTCAACACAAGTTCCTTTCTCTGCCTGTCCCTAAGACCTAGTAACATTCAAATACACCAAGGAAATCCCCTCTACCTTCTCTTCAGTACTCTACCCTGACTCCAATAAAACCCCTTACCCACTCGTCTTCACACTCTCTCTTTGCTCCCCACCTGCTGGGCTGAGCCCACCCCCTTGGCGGCCCACTCCTCCTATGCGGCCCCCTCAGTATAGAGGAATTCTGTCTCCCTAAAACCTGTGAGTTTAATAAACTTCATTATCCTGAGCCTCTCCTGTGTCCTCTCTTGGTGCCACACACAGAACAAAACAAGGGTACAAAGGATCAAAAGAATAGAAAGGAAAAAAAGAGAAGTCAAAGAAATCTTCTGATTTCTTATCCTCCAGAATCTTGCCCACCTGGCCCTAACTTCCGAAGGAAAGCCCCACTCCTTTAAACTCTGGAGCTATTCTTAAACTCCACCTCCCCCAATTTTCCTTATTCACTTCTCAAGGAGTCCTGCCTTCCTCTCTCACTTCCTCAAGGTACCAACTCTAGCGAAAGCCTTGGGGTGGCGTGAAGCCCTGGGAGTATGAATGCAGCGCAAGGTGCTTGGCACAATGGACCCTGCTTTGCAAGCTTAAGTCCCCAACCTCATGCCCCAACATTAAGTCCCTCCCTCCCACATGATATTTCTCCTCAAAACATTAACCATTTTCCCCAACCAAGTCTTGATGGTATTTTCAAGGATATTTCTAATTAATCTGGGAGGTACCCAAAAATTTTTCAAGTAGACTGAAACCAAAACTCACATAAATTTAAAACATTAAAGAATGGAGCACCTGGGTGGCTCAGTTGTTTAAGTGGCCAGCTCTCGATTTTGGCTCAAGTCCTGATCTTGGGGTTCTGGGATGGAGCCCAAGGTCGGGCTCTGAGCTCAGTGAGGAGTCGGCTTGGAGATTCTCTCTCTCACTCTGTCCCACCCCTTGGCATGCACACAGGCACACACTCGTGTGCTTTCCCTCTCTCAAGTAAACAAATAAATCTTAAAAACAAAAACAAAAACAAAAACAAAAAAACACTAAAGAATCACTGTGGGGAAAAAGGCTTGCAAAAATTGTAACTGTGTCAACAACAAAAACTTGACCAAGAAGCATCTCATTCTCAAGGGAAATTACTTTCAGCAGCCACTTTCATTTCAAATCCTACCACATATCCATTTGCCAAGTGTATCAGTAAGTTAGAGCTCATTGACTACTTTTTTTTTTTTTAACATGGTTCAAGTTATCCTTATTATGCAAGCATGGCACTCTCACAGACATTATCTCATTCAGTCCTCTGGAAAGGTTTCTTTTTACATTTGATTGCCCCTAAAATTAGTTCAGAGAAGACTGCATTTTGAACAGGTATTCTGAAGCCCAGTAATAGAATGGATGCAGTGACTGTTATTGTAAGAACTGCCCCCATTCTCTCTTCATGACATGGTCAATTTATTACAAAGCATTTTTACTTTGGTGGAGGAAAAGGGTGGGATAAGAATTAAGAAGTCCTTTAAGAAGCTGATGATAGGCTAAAAGCCCTCTCCCTCAGAAAAAAATGCACATACAAAAAGTGGCATATAATTTTAGAGAATACATGGGCCCTCCGCAAGCTATTATGGGCACCAGGCTAAGAACCTGATGAAGAGTGCAGGTATAGAAACCCTGTGTCAACCAGTAAATCCTACTTGAGATTTTGAAGGCGGCAGAGACTTTACTGCTTAACACAGGCAGTTAAGGCACTGACAACCACTGACAAAGTTAGACCTAATTATATATTTAATTAAATATATATTAAAACTAACATATAAGATATACAATATTAAATAATGTTAAAGATTAAATATATGTTAAACATGCAATTAAATATCTTAAGTTTGAAGTCTCACCAAATCAATAAATGCATAAACAGATTTATGCAACATTCTCCAGAGCAAAGCACCTCTATAAAATACAGCATTTTAAATATGATGAAAGCATGAAAAAATTAAACAGAAAGGCTTAAAATACCAATGTAATTAAAATTTTCCAGTTGAGGGACGCCTGGGTGGCTCAGTTGGTTAAGCCGCTGCCAAGATCCTAGGATCAAGTCCTGCATCAGGCTCCTTGCTCGGCAGGGAGCCTGCTTCTCTCACTGCCTCTGCCTGCCTCTCTGCCTGCTTTTGTGTACTCTCTCTCTCTATCTCTGGCAAATAAATAAAATCTTTAAAAAAAATTTCCAGTTGATGAATCTGAGTGGGACAATAATCATGCACCAGCCTGTATCATAACATAGAGCCTAACCAAATAGGAGTTATATCATTAAAGAAACAGAAAGGGGCACCGGAATGGTTCAGTTGGTTAAGCGCCCCACTCTTGGTTTCAGCTCAGGTCATGATCTGATTGGTAGAGGGATTACGCCCCATGTCAGGCTCCACGGTCAGTAGAGAGTCTGCTTGAAGATTCTCTCCCTCTGCCCCTCCCCACTATTTGTGCGAGCTCTAAAATAAATAAATCTTGAAAGAAAGAAAAAATAGAAGATATATAGTCTATAATAGGTATATATCCTAACCAAACTCATTGAAAGGAAGAAAGCATATATCATTCAATGCAAAAGAAAGTTTTTATTTATAGACTGAATTGTCCTTTTAATGTTAAAGACAATATTTAGAAAAACACTGTGGTGAATCCTTTCATGCAAATAATGGCTATTAATGGGTTGTACTATATTCCCCCCACTTCCAAACACTTCCTATATTTAAATCTTAATTCCCAATACCTCAGAATACGACCTTATTTGGAAATAGGGTCATTGCCAACATAATTACTTGAGCTAAGATGAGATCATACTGGTGCAGGGTGGGCCTTCAATCCAATATGGCTGGTCCTTTGAGAAAGTGGAAAGAAATTTGTACAAAGAAAGAAAACCATGCTAACTGGAAAACAGAGATCAGTGTGATGTGCAAAGAAACCAAGAAAAGCCACAGATTGCCAACAAACTACTAGAAGTTAGGAAGGAAGCCTGACACAGACTCCTGCCTAGGCCCTTCAGAGGGAACATGGCCTTTCTGTCACCTTCATCGAGACTCCAAAAGGGTGAGACAATAAATTTCTGTTGTTTAAGGCAGTCAAATTGATACCTTGTTACAGCAGCTCTAAAGAACTAACACAATGACCTAATACATTTTACTCTGTAACAAACTTTCCTCTGTTACTATAAAGCAAGTTATGTTTACTATAAATGCTTGATAAAGTAAAAAAAAAAAAGTATTGATTTTTATAAAAACAGCATGTTAATTGGAACCAGACAGCTATTTTTAACTGATATGCTGCCAGTTTAAACCAAGTGAAAAAACTTGACATTATTCATGTCAAAATGAAACCTTAATGTGAGTAAAACTCACTAAAAGTAGAATAATACATGTTCATTTGCCCTACTTTACAGTAAAAAAGTACCCTATTTATTGTAATTGCATAATAAATTATATCTATAAGCAATAAAGTAACAAGGTTTATTAAAGTAAAATGAAGATCAATTTTTACTGTTCATATATTCTCCAGCTGAAAGACTTTTCCACTCTAATAAATTATCCTTAGCAAAAGCATTTTTTTTCACCTCCAAATATCAAAGATGTTAAAAATAACTGTCAGCAACAAGGTAGAAAAAATCAGTTCTAAACCAAGAAAACAGTCCTGACACATCTTATCCGAGATTTCAAATTAGTGGGCAAACACCAAAGGTATAGTGCTTTATCAATACAAATACCATTCCACACTATCGTAGGCAAAACACTCAATTTCACAGAAATAAATGTTTACCTGAAGAGGGGCCTTCCACTTAAGAACAGTGACCATATAATCTAGCATATCTGTTCTCAAAAGGAAACAATTCTAGGGGCAAAGCTTACTTTGTAGATAAGATCAGGTTCATGCAGCTGGGAATGGGAAAATGGCTTAAAAAAATAGACATGGCTATGTCCCCTAATACCTGTCACAGGCAAACAGTAGGGCTGGCTTTACACACCCTTCAAATACACATATATGCACAGGAAGAATAACCTTTGCCTGGGACTTTCTAAGATTATGCTCCATTAAGTTATGGATAAGATATTGTATGTTATTTAATTTCTAAAATGAAAGGCTTTTTAGTAAAAAGAAAATGACTCAGTGATTCTGCATTCGAATCAGATGTGATAAATACTAATCTTGTCACAAGCAGACCTCCTCCAACAATCTAAGAAGTCCTTTCATACCACAATTCTAGTTTCTAGTTTCAATTCTAAACTTCACTGTTATATACAACTTCAGGATCTGGCAGAAATGTAGTCATCTGATTTGTTTTGTTAAGGTAGCAAAACTAAAAAGTCTAGCTTCCATAATTTCCTCATGTGTCATCATTACTAATATAAGGGATAGTATTTTATACTAGTGAAATTACCCTTAACATTAATAACATTTATTGAACAGTTTCTATGTGTGTTCTACAAACTTATTTATATTCACACCAATTCTAGAAAATGGATATTAACCCCATTATCAAGGACACATTCAAAACTTCAGTAACTTGCTCAAGATCACTGACAGCAGAGGTGGGGTCAAGCCTTAACCTTTGCCAAGGTTCCTAACTGCCTTTTGGGGCACCAGGATTTGCAAACAAAGTCTTCAGAATCAACGTGAAGAAGGGATGTGGTGTTGGTAAATTTAGTGCTCAGGTCTGCTTTAGAGAAGTGAAAGGTACCTGAAATTAAAAAGGTCAGTGACTTCAAAGGAGTCCTGCCTGAGAATTTATGGCAGTACATGCGCTGGTACTATAAACCTGAAGGAATTCAAACTATCAAGGCCTTCCATATTACACGAACAATCTTTTTACAAATATATTTACAAACATCTGTTCTAGAGGACTCAAAAAGCCAAGTGAAAAAGCAAAAATAATTACATTAGTGCCTATTTTTCCTGAAATCATCTTGGTTTTTCCATATCTCCCAAACTAACAGATAAAACTGATTCTATAAAAGCAAGTCTACGGTGATACAGATAACATGTTCATGTATGTGAGATAAATTTCATGCTGCATCTGTCCCCCTAACTTATCCAAGGTTCTGTAAAACATAACCCTCACCTCTTCTGAATGTGGTTTAAAATAGGGTTGTTACTGTGGTAGCCTGGGGAACACCTCACTACTTCTGAGAAGTTATGAGAAAACTCACTATTAATGAAGACTAATCTATGAAAAAAAAAAAATTAAAGCTAAATGATGAGAAATATTTAAAGAAATCAACAAAGTCCTTAGCTAAAGGTCCCCTGAACTAGAACTGTTTCAGAAGGGTTAAAAATAACAACAAAAAAATAGTAACCATCCTCATTACATAAGAAGTAGGTCACATTATAAGTATGCATTTATCTTCCCTATGTAAAATTCTTCAACAGAGCCCAAGGAGATTTCGAGTATTAGAATCTGAATTAAATAAGTTGTAATAGCTTATTAACCCCACAGAGAAATATGGGCACATTCGAGCTGTAAAAGGCTCACGAAAAATAATACTTAGAAATAAATGATGATTTGATTATGTTAAGGCTATAAATCCAATGGGAAATGGTCAAGCTTCGGCCTCAAAGGAGTTTCACCCCGAGTTCTCCAAGGAAAAGTTAATGCATGAGGTTCCCAGAAGGACGCCCCATCCTCCCACTGCTCTGGAGCCTGGGGACAACGTGGAAGGAGAGATTCAGAAACCACAGTGGAAGAGCGCAGACCGCGGACATCACCGCAGTCACCCCCAGTGCCGGCCATGGCTCGTGCCAGCACATCCCGGGACGGCTGGGGGAACCAACACCGCAAGGTCACCGGGTTAAGAGACGACTTTACATAATCTCCCGCCGCGCCTCTGGGGCACCTGCACGCCGGGGCGACCGTGCAGTCGCGGTCCCCTCCCAGCCGCTCCCGCTCCCGCGCGGGGCGGTGCGGGGGCGGTGCGGGGGCGGCGCGCGGGGCGACAAGGCAGGACGCCAGGGACTCGCGGGCGTCCGCAGCGCCTCACCCAGCCCGGGGTGGGGGGCGGAGGGCGGGCTCCCAGCCCCTGGACGCCCCCGGGCCGCCGCCGCCGCCGCGGCGGGCGGGGCGGGCGACGCGGAGCGCGGCGACGGCGAGCTAGGCACAGGCCGGGGTCCCCGCGCTCCCCGCCGGCCGCAGGCTGCGAGCGCGCCCCTCGCGGCTCCGTCCGGGACCGCCCCGCGGCGCACCTGTCAGGCGCCTTACCTGAGTGGCTTTGTGGAATTGCTTCTTGAGCCCGGCCACCGACATGGTGCGGGGGTCGGGCGGGCGGCTGCGGCTGCGGGTGTCGGAAAGAGGCGGCGGCGGAGCCGGACAGGAGGGCCGAGCTGTGCGGCGCGCTCGCCGGGCGGCCGCTTGTCTTGCCGCCGCCGGGGCTGTGGGCGCGGGGGCGCGGAGCGGCGCGGGACGCGGGCTCGTGCGGAGAGACACCCTGACGTCAGGGGCGGGTGATGCGGCCTCTTAAAGGGGACGCGGGAAGCCCCGCCCCGAGCGTGGGGCCGGCGGGGCAGGTGCTGCGGCAAGCGCTACCTGTGTGCCTACCGCGGAGGTCCGGCTCCGCGGCGCCCTCGTGGACCCGCCGCCCGCTTAGAGCGCCAAGGGCGTTCCCTCGGCCCGGCAGTGTGGTTTGTGCCCCCGCGCACTGCGGACTGGTCGCTGCAGCTCTGCAGCCCAAGCATGGGCACGACTCAGGTGACTTGCTGGGCTTCCAGGTAGCCGCAGTGGCACTGCCTGAAGCTGGCCCATCTGCCCTTTGAGCCTGGCCTCTCTGCAGCTGGGAAAGGAGGTGTTTTGTCTGGGGTAATGAATAAGTCATTGCTCCTTCTCGCCTTGCGCCCACTTGGTCACAGAAAACATTTTCTGTCCTGGTTCCTGGTTTCAGTATCTCCTAAGCCTCCACAACGTTAGGGAAAATCAACAACGTGCCCTTTTTTTTCCTTTAAATTTATTTTTTATCATTTTATTTTATGTGGCCTGATGACAATTTAAGAAGAAAAAGAAAAAAAATTAAACCTTAAAGCTGGCCAGGTAAATAGAATTGAATACAGTAATAGCAGTTTAATCCTCTGATTACACATACGGAAAAGCCGGAATATGAACTCGGCATTCACTTAGGATAGTGATTTTAGGATTTTCAATCTAAGCATTATGTATGAAAAAACATACTAAATCATGAAAGTACTACATAAGTAACAAAGTATATAGGCTGGGCTAAAGCCAAATACTGATGCAATTAGATTAATTTGTAGGAGAGCAGCACCGCATGGCTTCTGTGTTCTTGGTGATTAGCCACTTCTCCTGGTTTTTCTTGGACTGAGAAGCCCATAAAGAAAGAACTTGAATGCTGTCCCCACACGGGGACCGAAGCTGTAAGGAGAAGGCAGAGTGACAAGCCAGGATAAGTGGATGAATAAGAGAACCCACGGCAGAATAGGAGTGCTGGCAATACCTTTCATTACTTCCACAAGCCTGCTCCCTGCTACCCCGGACTCCATGGCTGACATATATTTAATTTTTTGTCATTAAATGTCGATGAAGTAAGTTCCCTGTTTCATTCTTACAAAAAGCCTAATTGAAGTTTGGGAAGTCTCACAGAAACAGTGAGCAGACTCACCCCCAAGCCTGACGATTGTGGGACGGGGGATGATGGCTCCATACAGGGACCATATATACCCCACCGCTTCACCCGCATATTTCTTACCAGCTAGAGAGGGTGAAGAGTAAGCTCTTGTGATGCCTACAAGATTCTAACAGAACGCCAGACAGACATCAGACAGGAAAAGACAAAAGTCCTGCCAAGAAAGAGGTGGGACTTTTGATCCATCAGAGTTCAGGACAACGTTTAAGGTGATTCTACTGAGGCCTCTTCAGGCAGCACATTTACTCACACCTGTAAGGCCCACCATGGGGATTCCCAGATTCTTGACTTTAGGAAATTCTACAATTGTTTGTACTTCCTGCATATGGAGGTGGGGTTCTAGATAAGAGAAACGTGGGGGTTGTTACAATGACTGCTTTTGTGCTCTACCAGGTCAGTGAAGCCTGCCTGCCCCCACCACACACACACACACACACACACACACGCACGCACACACGCACTCATGAAAAGAATGCATAAAATGCTAATAATGGTTGCACTGGTTGTGCTGGTGGAGCAGTTCTCAAACTTCAGCACGGATCGGAATCCCCTGGATGATTCGTGAAAGCACAAATTCCCACATTCCTAGTTACCCATTTGCTAGTTTCTAATAAGCTCCCCTCAGCTCTGGGGATCACACCGAAAACCAGGGCGCTAGAGCAGAGATACTAGAAATGAACTTTTGTCTCCTCCCAAGTTTTAAAATGAATTCTCATTCCTTGTATGATAGAAAAAGCATTTTACAGTTCATTTTTCCTATGTGCTCCCTGATCTGAACAATGGAACATTTTTGTAGAAGACTGGGCCTTGGCGAAGCTGTTGAGAGAGAAAGCAACCACTCTCCAAAGCAAAGGGGCCTGGGGCTCAGGAGATCTGGTCTTCAACAGTGGCAGGTGTGAAGAATCTCCTCAGGGCTCCGGATATTACCTGAAACACACAAATTAAATGAAAACAGCACTCTTTCCCTGGTCCTTCATCCACCAGCTTAGAATGCTTTTCCTGCTGTATATCAAAGGAACTACCTTGGCAGAAAGGACTTTAAAACCTTTTGAAACTGTGGTTAATTCTAACAGGTAGCCCCTGGATCTTGTGTAAATCCACTATTTCTGTTGAAGCCATAGTGTATGCCTATAAAGACCTTTGAGATGTTACCTTTGAAAGAAACTGGTTGAGCTCCTCCTATTAGCAGGCAGCATTGCGGGAGGCACTGGGGGAGAGTACGGTGAGATACAAAGATGCATATGGACGGTATCCTGGAAGGAGCTTTCAGTAGAGTAATTCCAGACATTTGCTGTGGCTTGACTGCAGAGGGATGAATGTGCCAGACATTGGAAAATCTCAAACGTGAGTGCCCTCTTTTGTTGCAAAGAAGCTGCAAGACAGGCTTTCCAGAGAAAGGCAGAAGCACAATTCAGGGAAAGGGGAATCAAAGGTCAACAAGGAAGAACTTTGCTTCATAAAAGGTTGTTATAATTCAACACGCTGCCCTCTCCTCCCCTGAGATCAAATCAATGTAAAATGGTAAATAAACCTAGATGGCTCAGGAAAGGTCCAATTAAATGAAACCCCTACAGCACCTCACTAATTGGACAGGAAATTCATGGTCAGCAATAATTCCATCACATCATTTATGCACTACTTCTCCTTGCATTATGCCAAAGCTTCTGGCAAATACCAGACGTCTAGTTTGCACAGAGCTGCTGCATCCCAGGCGCCTTACAGCAGGCCCCTCCTTCCAAGGTGGCGAGGCATAAGCCAAAGCAGTCCTCTTTCCCTTCAGCCCCTGACGCCTCCCGTCCCGCCCACACAAGGGCAAACTGCTCCTGATTTTATGCATAAGCTCACTGAGTGCAAGACACATAGCAAATCAAAGGCATTAAATCCTGCCCTGTTTTATTTTACAGATGAGAAAACAGAAACTATGAAAAGAAGTGACTTCCTCGTCCATCAGTCACTTTTTCAACTCCAGCCTCCAGCCTTAATTCAGGGCAGAGCTTCCAGTCAATGTTAATAAATACTGATAAGAATGAAAAATAGAACAATGTATCACTGTCACCAATGCTGTATCCTTGCCACTTCGGGTCTGATGTTCAAGAGCCTTCATGGGAAAACCCTGTGGTACAGCATGGATTGTGCAGGACCTGGACAGTTGTCTTGGTGTGTAAGATCTTGGGCCTTTGGAGGCTACTAGTAGCATTGCGCCACCCCCTCCCGACCCCCCCGCTGCCACCATCAGCCTAGTTGGAACTAACAAGCCCTTTCCTGGAGAAATCAAGAGAGGGCACCTTCATGGCCTGGCTTCCCAGTTCGTCACCTACACCCACACTACAACAATGGACGGAAAAAAGCACAGTCTCTCTCTCTCTTTCTTCTTCTTCTTCTTCTTCTTCTTCTTCTTCTTCTTCTTCTTCTTTTTGGTCTCTTGGAGGTGGAATGCATAGGCCTTTCTCCCCCCCCCCCCCCTTTCCTTAGCCCTCTTCAAAGCACAGGGGCCCCTCCCTGCAGAACCTTCATTTGGCTAAACCCTGATGACCCAACCTTAGGAAAAGGAGGAGGGCATTTATCAGGTGCGTGACTCACCTTCCATTCTTCCACCTGGGCCCCCTTTTTTTGTCATTTACATCCCAGCTGGAGATGCTTCCAACTTCCCTTGAAAAATCCTGCCAGGTCCAATGCCCAGTTCTAGTGTCAGTCCTTTGAAGTCTTTCCCCAAACTTCAGACCGCAGCCTCTCTTCATTTGTGGAATCCGGAATGACTGTGTGCCTCTGCGTGAACTTGGTCTAACATGAATTGTAGGGATTGAAATATAAGATTCTTAAGTCATTGAATGCAGGGTCTTATCTTTGTTTTTACAACTCTTAGCAGATAGGCTAGCCATCCACTAGATACAAGCCAAATGAAATTCTGAAAGCCTGATGAAATTTTAAAAACTAGATCCAGTGGAATGCCAAGAAGCCAGGAACTGGCTGAACTTCTCTCCATCTGTGCACAGTGTCCGGTGGTTATCATTGCTACCCCCATCCCGTATCCCAGCCTGCATCTCCAGGTTGCTGTCAATTCTGAGAGTCCGTGATGGCCTTCCCATAAATGACCCTTTGTTCATTCAGCCGCTATTGCTACCCTAAGTGATCTATCCCCTCCCCACTCCCCCCAAAACCCTATAATAATATTCTAATCCCAGTTCCATTTCTTGTTCAGATCTAGCAACTCAAATACAGCAATTAAGCAACTGCAGTTCCTGCTAAGCTCTGCAATGGCCTTCCTTCTCTGACAAGAGTGGGCAGATTGAGTGGCAAGGAATTTAGTCCTTTAGCAAGTGTCAATTCTCCCTGTAAGACATTGACATTCTGATTTACAAATCAAACCTTCGGTTTCCTTGACAGTATGTGTCAGGCTTGTGCCAGGGCCTGAACCTCTTGGGCCCTTGGGAATTGGCAGCTAAATGCTGGTAAATAAATGCCAAGCAACTAGACTCTGAGACAGCAGTGCCCACTCCTGAATGAGAACAACCTTAATTAAGTGCGCATTGTGAGGGCATCCTTGCCATTGGCTTATTTTTTTCTCTCCCTAGATGGATATTAGCATTAGAGATCCCCAATGCATGCCATTAACCCTCAACATGGGATCTGGGTAGTCATCCAGTTAAAGGCTTGTGTTAATGAGGCGAGGTTCTATTTTAGTAGCTGGTTGACCACGCGGAGAAAAGCTGCTCCTTAGTCACAGGATCCATCCCACTCTGTCATCTCAATGATGCATTAATTTCGTTCAGCAAACACCTGTCAAAAATATGAAGAACAGGACGCCTGAGTGGGTCAGTCGGCTAAGCATCTGCCTTCGGCTCAGGTCATGATCCCGGGGTCCTAGTATCGAGTCCTGCATCGGGCTCTCTACTCAGCGGAGAGCCTGCTTCTTCCCTCTCCCTCTGCCTGCTGCTCCCTCTGCTTATGCTCTCTCTCTATCAAATAAATTAATAAATAACTTTAGAAATAAATTTTAAAAATATGAAGAACTCAGAGTACAGGCTTCCAAAGTTCTGTCAGCATCAGTTTTACATATGAAAAAATGTATTCTTTCTATTTTTATTATATTTTATATTAATTAGTATTTATTATATTATAATATATATCTTAATAAAAACAAAAGTATACTTTAAAAAGGATAGATAATTTACACATTTAAGTAAATCATTTACCTTTGGAGACTTTTTTTTTTTTTTTTTTAAAAAAACTTTTTTTAAAAAAAGTTTTAAAAAAAGCCTTTTAAAAACTTACTGGTGATTTTATTTAATGTGCACTACTTCTATTATCTCCAGCCCACACATGTAAACTTGACCTTAGTGATGGGTCAGATATAAAGCACTATTTTAAAATAGCGTTTCAAACATTTAAGTTAACAGTAAAACACCACCACCTCAAGAATACTGATTTTCTCTCAATCCATTCACAGAAAGTTTGCCAAATATAGAATTCCTTAGAACAAAGATCTTGAATATTTTTAGTTTCCTGTAAATAGAGTTGAGTTAAATGGCGGAGGGGGTTGTTAGCAGCAACTTTTAAGGTGCTCTTAATTCTGAAGGTGAACTACAGCCCCCAAGCATAAGACCACTGAACACAAGTAACAGTCAGGAAACTCTTTCCTCTGTCAATGCAGAACTGACTGTAGAGAGGTCATAGGAGAAGCAAAGACAGATGTCCCCTTGCACTCCTTCTGTCCCTTTGTCCCCGCTACACACACACATCTACCATGAGAAGTCTTGAGATGAAGGGAGAATCTCTTATTAGGTCAGGGGAGAGAAAGGTATCTGATTAGTTTTTTTTTTAAGATTTTATTTCTTTATTGGAGAGAGAGAGAGAGAGTACAAGTACAGACAGCAGCAGACGGAGGGAGAAGAAGCCTCAGTGGGGAGGCCGGTGCAGGACTCAATCCCAGGACCCTGGGATCAGAACCTGAGTCAAAGGCAGATGCTTAATGACTGAGCCACCCAGGTGCCCCTGATTAGCCTTTTTTTTTTTTTTTTTTTTTTTTTTTTTGGCCAGGGAGATCCAGATACATCCAAGAAAAAAGAGGAACAAGCCACTTAAATGGCAGATGAGTCATCATGGGCTCATTTAAAGACTCACCAAGCCCTGTCACTGAAGGATGCAGGAGGAAGGGAAGAAAGGCCAAATGGAGAAGTCAGCTGATAAAAGAAGAATGTCTCCTCCCCTAGACAGAGTAGTGGTGGAAAGGTGTGGAGGCATGAAGCCATGATCAATGAGGAGGGGAAGTTCTGGCCGCAGTGGAAGCGTGGGAGATGCCTGATGGCCATATCCTCGGACTGTGAGCATACAGCATTGAGGATCTCGCCCCATCTGGCTATTTCACCACTTGTCCAGCCTGGGTTCCCCGGCAGCCCTTACGGTACCCTGATACCCTCATTCTCTATGCTCCAAGTCAGTCCCCTATGTGTTCCTGCCTCTCACCAGTTCTTTGCAAGCACTCTTCTCTGTCCCAGGAATACTTGTCTTTTGCTTCACCCTGCACATCAGATATCAATTCAAAAGGCTTCCTTGGCCTCCCAGCAGGCCCAGATCTTTAGAACTAAGTACCCCTCTCCTCGGACACACTTCACATGGCTCTGATTTGCACGTATTTGTGTGATCTTTGTGTCTGTCTCCTCCCTTCCCACACTACTCTGCAAACCCCAGGAGGGCATCCCTGTCGGGACTGGGCACCACTGCGTGTCCAGCATATTACTGAGGGCCTAGCATATATGAGGCTCTCCACAGGGCATTTCATGAGTGAGTGAATGAGCAAATGAATGAATGCATGATGACTAGGTATAGAAGTTTTGGGGAATTTAGTAAGACTTAAAAAAAAAATTAACGTGTTTCTGAGGAACAGGGATAGTCTGGTTCCATGTGCCCCACTAAACATGAGGTGGGCCCCAGATATCAATAAGAAGATGGCTTCGTGGCCAGCACAAGAAGCCTGGTGAACATACACAATAAAAAGGAAAATGTGTGTGAGAGAATTTCAATCTAAAATGGAACCAGAGGGGGGCGCCTGGGTAGCTCAGTGGGTTAAGCTCTGCCTTAGGCTCAGGTTAGGGTCCTGGGATGGAGAGAGCCCCGCATCAGGCTCTCTGCTGGGCAAGGAGCCTGCTTCCTTCCCTGGCCCCTCTGCCTGCCTCTCTGCCTACTTGTAGTCTCTCTCTGTCAAATAAATAAACAAAATCTTAAAACCAAACAAAACTTAAAAATGGAACCAGAAGATATAAAATGGAAAATTTCACCCATGTGTTAGGGAAAGAGAATTTAAGGACTAAGAGACTGATTTCCCATAAAAGTCTGATTTACAGAAAATTGATCATGTTGGAATGTTCTGAAATGATAGGGAGTTGGTTGGGGGGTTGCCTAGTATCGACTTTGGGAAGTTTTGTTTATGGTTTTCAGAGGCATGAACAAGCAATCACCCAGGGCAGTCTGGTCTCACAAAACTGGATGAATTGAATTTTCTCTAAATGCCTGGCCTGGTTTTGTCTGGTTGGTGAATTTTTCAGAGCTGGTCTCCATTTGTTTATTTTGACAGACTAACTGAACTCACCCATCTTTATATCCTCTGTCCATAAATACAGCCTATCCCAAACCCTCAACAGACTTGCCTATAGTTGGCTACAGTCTATGGGTCAGGAATTGTAATTCCTCTACTATTTCTGAATAATTCATCTCTTTGACAATTTTGAGCTTGCCTCAGTTTACCTCTTCTTTTAGGTGGACATGTGTTAGGAAACCAAGGAAGGGAAGAGTCCTAGTGAAAAGTCTTCATGGAGGGGAGGGGAGGGTGAGACAAGTATCCTGAAATTAACTTTCAATCCGTCTCAAATCTCATCACTCAGGGCATCTCAGGATAGAAAAACAGGTAGACATTAAAGCCCGAGCCCAGACACACAAGAAAAAAACTTTCAAATGCAGAATTAAGATGAGAAAAGAACCCGAAACCAGTAAGACATTACAAGACTTTCAGCTGTTCTAGCATGCGGGAAGGACATTTATGTTAGTACAACCTACGGTCATCTGCACATGACACAGAGCTCCCCCCCCCCCCAAGACTTCTTCTGAGGGTGCCCTTATCACTTTTCCCCCCTGCAGATCCTCCCCAAAATGTAGCCTCTCAACTAGCAGCAATGCCTGAGAATTTGTTGGATCAGCAATTTATCGACACCCTATCTCTGCCCTGCTGGTTGAACCGCTCTGGTTAACCAGCACTCCCGGTTGTGGCCATGCTCCAGGTGGAGCGCTGGCTTCCCTCCAGCTGCAGTAGGAGTGTGGAGAGGGCTGGGAGTCTCAGGAATTCCCCTCAGGCCAGGAGGCATGGACAACCCCCCAGAAATCCCCCTTTAGGAAACCCATTGCGTCCTCCCAATGGGCAGGTTATTTTTACTTCTATTCTATAAGAAAAGCAATGGAGGAAAAATTATTAAGCAGTTTGGGTAGAGATTTGGGGCCTTTACAAGTTTGCTAGGGCTGCTATAACAAATGGCCCCCAAGTGGGTAGCTTGAAACAACAGAAATCCATTCTCTCCCAGTTCTAGAGGCTTGGCAGCCTGACTCAAAGAGTCAGCAGGGTTCGGGCCTCCTGAGGGCTGGGAGGGAGAATCTGCTCTGGGACCTCCATCGACTGCTGGTGACAGCCAGCAATCCCTTGCCTGTAGGTGGTTCATGCCTCCCACAGTGTTTTCCAGACTGTGTGAGTCTGTCGAAATTTTGCCTTGATAAGGACACCAGTCATATTGCTAAGCTCCCATTCTATACCTGTATGGTCTCATTTTAATTGAGCTCATTGCATCTGCAACAAATCTATTTCTAAGTAAAGTCACATTCTGAGCTACTGGGTGTCAGGATTTCCACAGTGTGGAGGGACCCCCCACTCAGGAATCAATTTTGAGAACACTCCTCCTTCCTCAGCATTCTTACCTTCCCCTGTGCCAGGAACAGGGGAACTTGGCAGATTTCCTCATCTAATGCCACCGGCAGAGGAACGCATAAAGAGGGCTCCCTGACTCCCCACACAGAGTGTGTCCCCAGCGCAGTGATGTTTCCATACAACAACAAGGTATTTCCTGGGACCCTTCTTTCCCATTCCATATCTGGTACACGTCAACACAACAGTTTCCTCCTTTCTCTTGGATTAATATCTACCTATTTAAAGACATAGCTTACAGAGGACATAATATCCATCATCCATCCCACATGACTCTGTGCTCTTTCTGGCTGTAGTGCGTAAAACAACCAAGCCAGGTAGCAGGGGAGACTCATCAGACCTAGAGGCAGGGAATCTAAATTTAGAAGACTATAAATTCAGAACCACACTGGAATTCTGAATAAGCCTTTTGTTCTCACAGAACTCCCCCTTCCAGCCCCCCCTCCAAAAACTGGAGCTGTTTGTAATCCACTTATGGGCAACTCGGACCTTTAGGCATTAAACAAACAGGAAGGGAGATGGACTTTGTGACTCAGTACCTGCTAGCTTACCGGCCTTCTGCAAGCTCTGTTAGCCAGAGGTGCACCTTGTACTTCAGCGACGTCTGTTTAAGAAGGTGGAGGGATGGGGTAACAAGGTGATGGGCATTAAGAGGGCTCATGCTGTGATGAGCACTGGCAATGACATGCAATTAATGAATCGCTAAACACTACATCAAAAACTAGTCATGTACTATATGTTGGCTAATTGAGCATAATTAAAAAAAAAAAGAATTGAGATGTGGTCCATATACACTATGGAGTATTGTGCCTCCATCAGAAAGGATGAATACCCAACTTTTGTAGCAACATGGATGGGACTGGAAGAGATTATGCTGAGTGAAATAAGTCAAGCAGAGAGAGTCAATTATCATATGGTTTCACTTATTTGTGGAGCATAACAAATAGCATGGAGGACAAGGGGTGTTAGAGAGGAGAAGGGAGTTGGGGGAAATTGGAAGGGGAGGTGAACCATGAGAGACTATGGACTCTGAAAAACAATCTGAGGGGTTTGAAGTGGC